>NC_079215.1:34554739-34837239 GCF_029633865.1 Lampris incognitus
CCCCATTCTGATGCTTGGTTTGAACTGCAGCAGATCGTCTTGACCATGTCTACATGCCTAAATGCATTGAGTTGCTGCCATGTGATTGGCTGATTAGAAATTTGCGTTAACGAGCAGTTGGACGGGTGTGCCTAATAAAGTGGCCAGTGAGTGTATATTGATGTAATGGCAAAGATCAGTTATAACTTATGCTAGCTAACGTAGCTGACTAGCCAAGTAAAGTCACACGCTAAGTTCTACCTCTTCCTATCAGTTGGCCACAATGGGAGATACTGGTGAGCCCATTGCACCACCGTGTTTCTGTCTGTAAAACTGGCCCCTGAATTGGAAATATGTAGTGTTCAGGCAAAGGTCCAGTAGTTGGCAAATCTGGTCAGGTCTAGAACATAGGGCCCTGAATTCCTTCAGAGGAACATTGTTAGGGTTTGTGGAAGACCCCAAGCGCACGACACCAGACAGAGATGGGGGTTAGCCGAAAACTGGCATACTTTATTCCTTACGCGTACAAATAGTCAAACACAGGGAGGCAATGAGCGACAAGAAAAACGGAAAGTCCAAGGGGAAAAACTCGCGGGTAATCCAAAAACGGGAACACGGCAGGATACTAAATAGGATACTAAAACATAAACCAAGGGCTGGGGTGAGTTCGGAGAGAAAAGGACTATGAGGGAAGAGTAGCCGCTTTTGCGAGGAGGTTACAACACGAACTGGCAACGGGCGCGTGGGAGGCCACCAAACTTAAGCCCAGCCCTGACGGCTAAGCCTGGCCCTGATGAGCTGATTGGCTGCCGGCGCGGCACGGGGTGGGCGGGCCACGCGAGCCGTAACAGTACCCCCCTCCTCCACGGGACCCACCAGGTGACTTGCCCGGCTTGTCGGGATGGGAATGATGGAACTCAGTGAGCAGCCCAGGGTCCAGAATGAGCTGGCGGGAGACCCAGCTACATTCCTCTGGACCATAGCCCTCCCAGTCCACTAAATACTGGAACCCCCGTCCTCGGCACTGGACGTCCAGCAGCCGGCGGACCTTCCACTGGGGGTGCCCATCCACGATCTCAGGGGGAGGCGGAGCCGGGGCCGGAGGCATCGGAGGACTGTGGGAGACAGGCTTAACCCGAGACACATGAAACACGGGATGGGTCTTCAAGGAAGCCGGAAGCTTCAGAGTCACCGCCATGGGGCTGAGAACCTTCCTGATCTCAAAGGGCCCAACAAACCGGGGGTTCAGCTTCTTCGCGGTGGACTGAAGTGGGAGATCCTTCGAGGATAGCCACACCCTTTGGCCTGGTTGGTACGTAAGCGCTGGGGACCTGTGTCGGTTGGCTCCCCGACTGGCGTGCTCAGCTGCCCGGAGCAGAGCAGCTCTCGTCACCTCCCAGACGTGACAACACCGGTTCAGATGGGCCTGCACGGAGGGAACTGCCAATTCCGACTCCTGCACAGCAAAGAGAGGCGGCTGGTAGCCCAGGGACCCCGGAAAAGGTGAGAGGCCGGTGGCAGAGCTGACCAGGAAGTTGATGGCATACTCGACCCAGGGGAGGAACCGGCTCCAAGAGCTGGGCTTCTTGGCGGCCACGCACCGGAGGTCAGACTCCACGCTCTGGTTCATCCTCTCCGTCTGCCCGTTAGTCTGCAGGTGATAGCCAGAGGAGAGACTAACAGAGGCACCCAACCCCTTACAAAAGGCCCGCCATACCTGGGAGACGAACTGGGGCCCTCGGTCCGAGACGACGTCCAGTGGAAGGCCGTGGAGACGGAACACGTGGCTCGTCAGCAGGTCCGCCGTCTCAGAAGACAATGGGAGTCTGGGGAGGGCCACCAGGTGCACTCCCTTACTGAAGCGGTCCACCACTGTCAGGATAACAGTGTTACCCTGGGAGGGAGGCAGTCCGGAGACAAAATCGAACGCCACATGGGACCAGGGCCGGTTTAGAGTTGGGAGGGGCTGCAGCAGACCCGCGGGTGCCTGGTGAGAGGCCTTACTGCAAGCACAGACGGAGCAGGCCCTTACGAAGTCCCTGACGTCGATCCTCATGGTGGGCCACTAGAAACGCTGAGCCAGAAAGGTGAAGGTGCGGTGGACACCCGGGTGGCAAGCAAACTGACTGGCATGGCCCCACTGGAGAACCCGGGGCCGGACTGCGTCCGGGACAAATAGGCGGCGTGGAGGGACATGGCTCAGGGCGAGATGGGAGCGCAACGCCTGCCTGACCACAATCTCGATGCCCCAGGTAACCACGCCAACCACCCTGGCCTCAAGAAGGATGAGAGTCGGCTCCTTTGTAGCTGGCTCCCTCCTCGGGTGTTGTCGGGACAGGGAGTCTGCCTTCGTGTTGTGGGACCCGGGGCGATAAGTCAGCGTTAAGTCAAACCGACTGAGGAAGCTGGCCCACCATGCCTGCTGACCATTGAGGCGCTTGGGTACCCGGATGAACGTCAAGTTCTTATGATCCGTCCAGATGGTGAACGGCTGTTCCGCCTCCTCCGGCCAATGGCGCCACTCCTCCAGAGCAGCCACCACTGCCAGCAGCTCCCGGTTCCCGACATCTTAGTTCTCATCGGCGGGGAGGAACCGGCGAGAGAAGAAGGCGCATGGGTGGGCCTTCTGGTCAGACGCTGACCGCTGGGAGAGGACAGCCCCCAACCCGGTGTCCGAAGCGTCCACCTCTACGATGAACTGCCTCTTGGGGTAGGGGTGGAGCAGGACCGGGGCGCTGGTGAACCTCTCCTTGAGGGACTGGAACGCAGAGCGGGCAGCCGGGGACCAGATGAACGGCTGGGAGGGGGAGGTCAGCCTGGTGAGAGGTTCTGCCACGCGACTGTAGTTCCGGATGAACCTCCGATAGAAGTTCGCAAACCCGAGGAAGCTCTGTAATTCCTTCCGTGATGTGGGATCGGGCCAGTCCACCACAGCCTGGATCTTGCGGGGGTCGGCCCGGGTCTGTCCCCTCTCAACGACGAAGCCCAGGTAGTCAACGGAAGGGGAATGGAACCGGCACTTGTCTGCCTTGACGAAGAGCCGGTTCCGGAGGAGACGTTCGAGTACCCGGCGGACATGCTGGACATGTTCCTCGAGGGTCCTGGAGAAGATGAGGATGTCATCGAGGTAGACCACCACAAACTTGTCGAGCATGTTGCGGAGAATGTCATTCATGAGAGCCTGGAATACCGCCGGGGCGTTGGTGAGGCCGAACGGCATGACCAGGTACTCCTAATGACCCTGGGGCGTCTTAAAGGCTGTCGCACTCGTCCCCCTTCCGGATCCGGACCAGATGATAGGCACACCGGAGGTCCAGCTTAGTGAAGACTGTAGCCTAGGTGAGGGGCTCAAGTGTGGAACTCATGAGAGGAAGGGGGTACTTGTTTTTGACGGCTATCTCATTGAGTTGGCGATAGTCAATGCAGGGTCGGAGGCCCCCGTCCTTCTTCTTCACGAAAAAGAATCCAGCTGCCACCTGGGAGGACGAGGGCCGAGTGAGCCCCACTGCCAAGGACTCGGAGATGTACTCCATCCATCGCAGCCTTCTCGGGGATGGTCAGACTGTACAGGCGACTGCTGGGAAGGGGTGCCCCAGAGTGGAGGTCGATAGCACAGTCATAAGGCCGATGAGGAGGAGAATGGGCCCGGGTCTTGCTGAAAACCTCACCTAACTCATGGTACTCAGGGGGGATGGGGCGGGAGCAGCATTGGGCATGACAGGAGGAGCTCCACTCCATGATGGTACCGGAGGCCCAGGCGATGTGCGGCTCATGCTGCATGAACCAGGGGCGCTCTAGGATCACAGGGACTAACGGGGACTGGATGAGGTAGAACCGAAGTCTCTCCACATGGTTACCTGCTATGGAGAGAGAGACAGGGTGGGTGTGTTGGGTGACGCTGGCCAGGCAGCGCTCGTCCAGCGCGGAGGCCTCCATGGGCTTCTCCAGCGTCTCTGGCGGGATGTTAGCCTGGGCAGCAAACTCTGAGTCCAGGAAACACTCATCAGCCCCCGAGTCGAGGAGTGCACCCACCGTGAGCCGCTGGTCAGCCCAGGCCAGGGTATCACTAACTAGATGGTTGTGTGGGGCAGGACGGCGGGAACAGGAAAGGCGGCTCACTAGGATCTCCCGGGGCCCCAGTGAGCCTGGCCTTTTGCTGAGTGGGGCAACCGCTGATCAGATGTCCCTTCTGGCCACAGTAGAGGCATTGACCCGCCTTGAACCGGGCCTCCCGTTCGGCCGGACTAAGCTGCATAGGTTCCTCCCCCGTCTTGGTCTGGGGCGCGGGGGGAGAAACGGCCACAGGAAAAGTGGGGCGAGCAGGAGTAGGGGTCCTGTTAGGAGTGCTGGACGACTGGGGAATGGACGGGGATCCATGCAGGGCTCGCTCACGCCTCCTCTCCCGGAGGCGTCCGTCGATGCGGATGGCGAGCTTGATCAGGTCCTCGAGGGAGGTGGGCTCCTCCCGGGTGGCTAGCTGGTCCTTGACAGCCTCGCTGAGACCTCTCCGGAAGGTGACCCGAAGTGACTGGTCGTTCCAGCCGCTCTCAGCTGTGGCCAGCCTTAACTCCACCGAGTAGTCTGTGACACTGCCACTGCCCTTCTGGATACTGCTTAGCCGAGCACCAGGGTCCTGGCCACCGACTGGATGGTGGAAAACCTTCCGTAGTTCCGCCTCAAAGAAGAGTAGCTTCTACTGCGAGAAGGTTACAACACGAACTGACAACGGGCGCGTGGGAGGCCACCAAACTTAAGCCCAGCCCTGACGGCTAAGCCCGGCCCTGACGAGCTGATTGGCTGCCGGCGCGGGGTGGGCGGGCCACGGCGCGGGGTGGGCGAGCCGTAACAAACATCTCCGAGCCACTGGTTCAGATATATGTACGACACATGGGTGAAAAAACCCAAACACGAGGTGCAATTGTTTACCAAACACATCAACTCAGTGGACAAGAACATTAAGTTCACAAGGGAAGATGTAAATAACAACAGTTTGCCCTTCTTCGACTGTGACGTCCACATTGGGGAAGACAGGAGCCTCCCCATTGAAGTTTACAGGAAACCTACACACACAGACCAATATCTACTTTTCGACTCACATTACCCTCTGGAACACAAACTGGGCGTCATCAGAACTCTGCAACACAGAGCTGATAATGTGCCCAGCAGTACACAGGCCAAACAGAAAGAACACAAACACCTGAGGGAAGCTCTAAAAACCTGTGGCTACCCCAGTTGGACCTTTGTGAAAACACGTTCCAGAAAGACCAACCGGGTGAGCGATGAGGAGAAGAGGAACAGAAGGAATAACATAGTCATCCCGTATGTTTCTGGGGTCTCCGAGAAACTCAGGAGATTTTTTAACACCGCATCCCGGTATACTTCAAACCCAGCAACACACTCCGACAAAAACTGGTTCATCCCAAAGACCATGTACCACACACCCAGAAAAGAAATCTGGTGTATGCTGTACAATGCAATGAGGATTGCACTGACCTATACATAGGAGAAACCAAACAACCACTACACAAACGGATGGGCCAAACTCCTCAGGACAAGACTCAGCAGTATATCTACACCTAAAGGAGAAGACACACTCCTTCGAGGACAGCAACGTACACATTTTGGACAGGGAAGATAGATGGTTTGAAAGAGGGGTGAAAGAAGCCATCTATGCGAAACTGGAAAAACCATCCCTCAACAGAGGAGGAGGTCTGCGACACCACCTATCTCCCACTTACAATGCCGTCCTTTCATCTCTACCCAGGAGACTCAAAAAGCTTAGCCTCCAAGAATAACAGTCGGTCACTAACGGCTCCAACAACTCATGACCACTGAATGGAGCACTAACGAAGTCGAAACTAACACCTCCAATGACTGTCGTTGCTAAACATCGGAACACAAAAGAGCCATTAACATCAATAGCTCTGATAACGACTGTTGTTGCTAAACATCGGAACACAAAAGAGTCATTGACATCAATAGCTCTGATAATGACTCCAAAGAGGCTAAATATCTGAGTTTCACCACCAGCCAGTCAGACTAGCTTGGTCTAGTCAGAAAGGCACGAACTAATGAAGCCTCTTGGATGAGAGGCGAAACGTCTTCACGGATATATAACCAAGTCCAGTTGCACTTGATTCAATTCCTTTGGATAACTATGACCTGGATGAATGAGAACATTCACAGACATGCTCTGGGGTAGGTACTCATGAGTGGCCCTGAAAACCTGCTGGGCGGGGCTCGACGCTGATTGCTTGAATGTCGGAAGCAACCAGCCTACTACTTCGGTGTTAAACAAGCGCCGTTTTTATAAGCCAGCAACCAACATGTGTGGTAGCAAGCACAACAGTAGAGAATTTCGATCAAGCGAAATGGAGAAATCAGCCGAAAAATGGACAGATGAGGAGGTACATGCTTTGTCGGCTTACTACGCCACGGACGAGGTTCAGCGGGGGTCTCATGAGCCCGGTGGTTCCTACATCGCTATGGAAACACGACACTCGAGAGGGCCGGCCACGGGGTAGTTCCACTTGTAGTTCGTGCCAGCTTGGGAGTTCGTGTAGGTTTTTTTTTTCCTTCATGCAGTTTCCCCCCTTTTCCCCCCCAATTGTATCTGGCCAATTACCCCACTCTTTTTGAGCCGTCCTGGTCGCTGCTCCACTCACTCTCTGCCGATCCGGGGGGCACCCCTACTGACCAGCGGAGGCGCTAGTGCAGCGACCAGGGCAAATGCCCACATCCGACTTGCCGCCCGCAGACACGGCCAATTGTATCTGTAGGGACGCCCGACCAAGCCGGAGGTAACACGGGGATTCAACCCGGCGATCCCGTGTTGGTAGGCAACAGAATAGACCACTACGCTACCCGGACGCCTGGGAGTTCGTGTAGTTCTTCCTATTGAAAAATCGCTTAATGACGTCAGAACTCGGCCAGTTCGTGCTGCATCTAGAATTCTGATGTACCCAACTTGATTATCCGACTTTGTAGGGTGTTCAT
This sequence comes from Lampris incognitus, assembly GCF_029633865.1. Taxonomy (NCBI): domain Eukaryota; kingdom Metazoa; phylum Chordata; class Actinopteri; order Lampriformes; family Lampridae; genus Lampris; species Lampris incognitus. The sequence continues at coordinate 34,561,715 of NC_079215.1, forward strand.
GTGCTCTTCCAAGTGGGAAGCTTGTATACCCGATAAACCCGACACCACTTGAAAGCACAATATTTCACCATCATTAGTTGACGTTCTGTGTTAGGTAGACACGGGCCCTTTAAGAAAGGGTTTCTGGGTTGACAGGGCGGAGCGAGGACTAGGATTGTTGGAGCAGCGCCATGTTGCTCGCATTGTAATTTTGTATGGAAGAATAAATGGCACACGCGTTCGTGTAGTCGGTGAGAGAAATTTCCCTACTGTCTCTACTGTCCTGCAATTTCCACAACTGAACAATTACAGTTGAAAGACTATGATATTTTTTAACATTTTAACATCCCCAAATCCCATTTACCCACATCCTGCTCCCCTCTATCTACTACCCCGTCCCGCTGGCTCCTTCTCAGAACAGTTAAACCACATCACAGTAGGTTAATTATAAACACGAAAAAGGAAACAAAATAAATAGATAAAATAAAATAAAGAAGCGAGTAAATAGATAAAATAATAACTACTGTACTAGCATCTGAGCCGTTTTAATGGTCTTTATGAGTTTGGATAACTGCTGGCTGTGTATGTGATGGGCAAGTCACAAAGTATTCATTCACTCCAGGCTGGCCCAAGCCCAATTTCTATGGCGCCACCTCACCAGGAGGGAGACAATCAACATATTCAGTCAATGGCTTCCAGTGAGAATAAAACCTATCAGAGGAGTCCCTCAGTGTAAACTTTATCTTTTCCAATTTAAGTAGGAACAAAATATCCCGTAGCCACGCTTTAATAGAGGGTGGCTGAGAGGATTTCCAAAGAATGAGGATTTTTCTACGGGCAATCAAAGAGGCAAAGGCAATAACAATAGATTGGATAGACATTGTAGTGATTTCGTCTGGGGGGTCTACCCAAGATTGCTATGTGAGGGGACGGACATATTTTCAACTTCAAAATGTCTTAAATCATGTTAAAAATGAATGCCAGCAGCCAGTTAGTTTGGGACAAGACCAAAACATATGGGTAAAGTTTGGCGAGCTTAGCCTTGGAGTCTATGAACTACTTTGAACTGTATGAGACTGAGCCTAGCACAACTAGTGGAGGAGTTGGTAGTTTCCAGAGCCTTTTTCCAGAAAGCATCTGAAAAAATGGTCTGCATTTGTACTGCTACACCCAATGTGACTCTTGTCCTATATTAGGTTTTTACAGCCAGCTAAACTCTCCCTTGCATCATATCATCCAAGAAACAGACCAGTGTTGTATATGGACAGGATTTAATAACAAGGAAGTGTGAAACTGAAAATAAACATACAGAAAAGCATACATCAGTATTCAATACAAAATAGATTACTAAATCTGGAGTTACAGTTAGGATAACTAATCCTCTATTTTTCAGGAAACAAAGGTAAGTATAAAACTAAATTTTTTCTTTGCAGGAATAAAATGTAAGTTGTAACGAATCAGGCATTGCATTGAACACTGTATTTACACTTGCATCAAAAGTATAGCCTGAATGCCATCATTAAAATGTGCTGTCATACATGTTACCAAAATTATACAAACTGTAGCAAATATGTAAAAAATACTTAAAATTAAAGATTCTAGCAATGATGGATAATAGCTTTACTTACAGATATTGTCACTCAAAGGGGTAGAAACTAGGTGATGGCTAATGATGGAGCATGAATATTGCTGCACTGAAGACACGCCATTTTCTTGTTGTCACAGGGAAAGGAAGTAGCTGAAACTGCAGTACTTAACGATGCCACTAAAAGGCAAAAGACTCAATGTAATGGAAACCATGCCCCTAGTGGCAGGAAGGCTCTAAAATAAAGGAAACCGTTCCATTACAGCATGTCTTTATTCCAAAAAATTCTAATCTTACTAATGACTGACTCATCAGCTCTGGATATAAGGTCATAGAAATAGGAGACATGGCCCTTGGATAAGGTTCCCACCTTGAGTAATAAGCCCGTGGTACTAGGAGAGGGGATTTGAGGGAAGAGGGGGAGTGAGTTTTACCTAAATTTCGTAGCTGAAGGTATCTCAAGAAATAACCAGAATGATCTAAGTTAAAGGCTGCACGCAGTTGATTGAAACTGGCAAATAGACCATCTATATACACTACCGTTCAAAAGTTTGGGATCACATTGAAATGTCCATATTTTTGAAGGAAAAGCACTGTACTGTTCAATGAAGATAACTTTAAACTAGTCTTAACTTTAAAGAAATACACTCTATACATTGCTAATGTGGTAAATGACTATTCTAGCTGCAAATGTCTGGTTTTTGGTGCAATATCTACATAGGTGTATAGAGGCCCATTTCAAGCAACTATCACTCCAGTGTTCTAATGGTACAATGTGTTTGCTCATTGGCTCAGAAGGCTAATTGATGATTAGAAAACCCTTGTGCAATCATGTTCACACATCTGAAAACAGTTTAGCTCGTTACAGAAGCTACAAAACTGACCTTCCTTTGAGCAGATTGAGTTTCTGGAGCATCACATTTGTGGGGTCAATTAAACGCTCAAAATGGCCAGAAAAAGAGAACTTTCATCTGAAACTCGACAGTCTATTCTTGTTCTTAGAAATGAAGGCTATTCCATGCGAGAAATTGCTAAGAAATTGAAGATTTCCTACACCGGTGTGTACTACTCCCTTCAGAGGACAGCACAAACAGGCTCTAACCAGAGTAGAAAAAGAAGTGGGAGGCCGCGTTGCACAACTGAGCAAGAAGATAAGTACATTAGAGTCTCTAGTTGGAGAAACAGACACCTCACAGGTCCCCAACTGGCATCTTCATTAAATAGTACCCGCAAAACACCAGTGTCAACATCTACAGTGAAGAGGCGGCTGCGGGATTCTGGGCTTCAGGGCAGAGTGGCAAAGAAAAAGCCATATCTGAGACTGACCAATAAAAGAAAAAGATTAAGATGGGCAAAAGAACACAGACATTGGACAGAGGAAGACTGGAAAGAAGTGTTGTGGACAGATGAATCCAAGTTTGAGGTGTTTGGATCACAAAGAAGAACATTTGTGAGACGCAGAACAAATGAAAAGATGCTGGAAGAATGCCTGACGCCATCTGTTAAGCATGGTGGAGGTAATGTGATGGTCTGGGGTTGCTTTGGTGCTGGTAAGGTGGGAGATTTGTACAGGGTAAAAGGGATTCTGAATAAGGAAGGCTATCACTCCATTTTGCAACGCCATGCCATACCCAGTGGACAGCGCTTGATTGGAGCCAATTTCATCCTACAACAGGACAATGACCCTAAACACACCTCCAAATTGTGCAAGAACTATTTAGAGCAGAAGCAGGCAGCTGGTATTCTATCGGTAATGGAGTGGCCAGCGCAGTCACCAGATCTGAACCCCATTGAGCTGTTGTGGGAGCAGCTTGACCGTATGGTACGCAAGAAGTGCCCATCCAACCAATCCAACTTGTGGGAGCTGCTTCTGGAAGCGTGGGGTGCAATTTCTCCAGATTACCTCAACAAATTAACAGCTAGAATGCCAAAGGTCTGCAATGCTGTAATTGCTGCAAATGGAGGATTCTTTGACGAAAGCAAAGTTTGATGTAAAAAAAATCTTATTTCAAATACAAATCATTATTTCTAACCTTGTCAATGTCTTGACTCTATTTTCTATTCATTTCACAACATATGGTGGTGAATAAGTGTGACTTTTCATGGAAAACACAAAATTGTTTGGGTGATCCCAAACTTTTGAACGGTAGTGTACAAATCTCCCAGGCGGTGGAGACCTCTCCTTTCTAATAAGGAATACAGAGGATCCATCTTGGTCGGCATAAACAAGTGATTTTTACATACCGGAGTCACTTGGGGGAGGGAAGACCAGCCAAAATGGCGCCTGACCTGTGCCCGGATCTTCAAGGCACCTATTATGGTGGGGTTAACGGTGAATTGTGAAGGGGAAAGGGGTAGGGTGCTACACGCAAGAGCTTGGAGTGAAAAAGAGTTGGGTGACTTAGTCCCAATCTTACACCAGCTGCTTTCAGGTGAGGTGAACCAGAACTAGGTCTTGTGGGCGTTGGTAGCCCAATAGTAGCCTATGATGCTGAGCAATCCAAGTCTGCCCAGGGACCTCTTCCTCTGCAGTAATGTTCTACCAGCTCTTGGATGTTTACCAGCCCAGACGAATGAAGACTTTATACTGTCATTAGTGGTAAAAATATCTGGGCAAGAAGATAGGTAGACACCGGAACATGTACAGATGTATAGGTAATATGTTCATTTTTACTGTCTGTACTCTTCCCGCCTGGGAAAGTGGTAAGTGACTCCACCTCTGTAAGTCGGCCTTGACTGTGGTCGTGAGAGTAGTCAAGTTTTTCTCTCTTAATGTGCAAATGGATCGTGTGATTTGAATGCATAGATATTTAAATCCTGCATTAGACAGCCTGAGGGGTATAGACAATAATGATATCTCTGTAGCCAATTGGTTGACAGTAAAATACTCACTTTTGTGGATATTTAATTTGTAACCTGAAATCACACTGAAAGATTTAAAAATTGAAATAATATGGGGGATACTAACTAAACAATCACTCACATACAAAAGGAGCTCATTGGCATATAGTGAAACCCTATGCTCAGTGCCCCACCTCCAAATCCCCTTCAGTCCTTTCTCCACCTTCAGAGCGATCGATAGTGGTTCGATAGCAATAGCAAACAATAACAGAAAGAGTGGGCACCCTTGACATGTACCACGGGAGAATGGAAAAAATTCGGACCGTTGCGTATTCGTGCATACTGCCGCATGAGGAGATGAATAGAGTAACTCGATCCAAGAGACGAGGCCAGTGCCAAAACCAAACTGCCATAGGGAAGAAAATACATAAGCACACTCCACCCTGTCGAAGGCCTTCTCAGCGTCAAGGAACACAACCAAGTCTGGTTCAGTAGACGATGGTGGAGTATGAATGATGCCGAGAAGCCTTCGGACATTTGTAAAGGAGTGCCTCCCTTTTATGAAGCTGGTCTGGTCCTCCGATATGATTGAATATATTACTGATTCCAGTCGCTGGGGGAAAATCTTTGCAAGTATCTTGACATCTACCAGTAGGAGCAATATCGAATGAAACGGAGCACAACTCAACGGGTCCTTGCCTTTCTTAAAAACAAAAAAACAAAACAAAACAAAACGGAGAAATTGAGGCCTGTGTGAGAGTGGGTGGTAGGGATCCTAGATGGTGCGACTCACTGAACATTTCTAATAGCAATGGGGCTAGTTGGTCTGAAAACTTCTTATTGAATTCAATTGGGAATCTATCAGGTCACGAGGATTTACCACTTTGCATAGACTGTATCACTTCTTTTATCTCGCTAAGTTTTAATGGGGCGTCAAGCATCTGGTGGTCGCTCATCGAGATCTTGGGAAAGATTAGCTTCTCAAGGAATGAAACAAGTTAGGCATTGTCATCTGGGGATTCAGAGGTGTATAACCGGGAATAAAAGGTTTCTAAAATGTTGTTTATCACGCTCGGGTCAGATACAATGGAGTCTGTCTCAACTCGTATCTGAGTGATTTGAGTTGCAGCTAGCCTAGCTTTTAGTTGATGGGCCAGGAGACTGCCTGCTTTGTCTCTATGTTTGTACATGGTCCACTGCCAGTGGAAGAGGAGTCTCTCAGCCTTTCCCGTCATCGGAAGCTCGAGCTTGGTTTTAAGTGTCATCCAATCTTTGTATAATTCGGGTGATTGATTGGTTGAGAGCAGATTATCAATATTTGCAATGGATGTTTCTAGTTCCTGCTGACATGCTCTACAGAGTTTATTAGCATGAGCTGTATATGAAATAATCTTGCCTCTCATAAAAGCCTTGAGAGTTTCCCATAATAAGGATGCAGAAGTCTCTTCATTGTGATTGGTCTCACAGAAAAATGTATCATTACTCAGAGACGTATTTGCAGAAGTTTGCCTCTGCTAGTAAAATGGGGTCTAAATGCCAAGATCTAAAACCCTTGGGCTTAAGGCCGGAGTGTAGATCTAAGATCACATTTGAATGATCTGAGAGTGTTATTGAGGCATATTTAGTGGAGACAATTGATGGGATGAGTGTCAAGTCAAACCAACAGAATATTGGGAGAACAAACCGGACGGAAACAATCGCTGACAAGTGTTCCCGAACAGTATTGTAATCGGCAGTAAAGCTGTGCAGAGCGGATTCATCTACAAAATCTGGAGAGGCAGCCGGTAAGATGTTGAACTTTAATAATTTGAGGGCCTGTTTCCCTGGCGAAGATTACTGTCACTGCCAAACCAGTTTGGGTTCGCGTTAGTTTTATGCCACAGAGGTCGGCAGGTCATTTAAGGTGTGGTTCGATAGTATAACTATTCAGTGTTCATATGTGCAAGTTGGTTTCTGTTTTTCTGAAATCTAAGTATAGTGGCTGTAAATCCGTTAGCAAATCTGATGATTTTTGGGAAGTAGACGTACGGGGAATGGATATGATAAAAAAGCACTGGTATTGGCTTTACTTGCATTTGATGCAAGAAAACGTATAATGAAGTGAAATAAGGCAGAGGCTTAATGTTTGTGTTCTTGCAATAATTACAAATGCTTTTTTTTTGTCCATTTGCATTTATTTGCAATAGCATATTTTTACTTTTTTTTTCTGCCCCCCCCCCCCCAAAAAAAAGGTTTTTCACCTAATGGCTTATAGCTTTTGGCTAATGGCAAATGACGGATGGATCAAATCAAACTGCTGAACCTGCCAAAATAAAAGGAGGAAAAAAGGAAAAGCATTTTGGTCATTGAGTGGAATCCAGTTAAAAACCTTTGGGCAGATGAATCAATATGGATGTTTTTATTGGACTTTGTTATTTGTAACCCACATAAGACAATCCACAAATATGTACCATGATCCACAAACATTTTCGCATTTGTGGATTAATTTTTATATGTGGACCGGGTTTTACACATTTGTGGATCGCATCCTGAGTTTGTGTCATGTGGCATTTGTGACTTCCCTCCTATTTGTGGATTTTTGTCCAATTTGTACCGCACAGATCTGTAGCAATAATCCACAAATGTTAGCTACACCAACAGGTGGCAACATTTCCCCTACATGAGCTGACGGAACTACCGTCCGTACTGGAAAAAGACAAAATCGAGTCTACGTAGCATCCGCATAGATCCGCATCCAGTAGACAACAAGCAGAAGGACAACAGCAACATGTGGTGTAGCTGCTACACCCTTAGGGGCCCAGTACCTTTTAAAGTTGTACTTTCATTAAATGCATTGCAGTAATACTAAAACGTATTACTTTTTAATACCAAAAAGTGTACAACAAATGCAATACCTTTAAGCACGCTTCAATCATTTTACATAAAAATGTGCTGTAAGTACATTGGACTGCAGTATTCTGAAGTGGGCATTATGGAATACATGTGAAAATGTACTTAATACACTTTTACAAAGCTTTCTTTAAATACTCTTGACAGACAATACCAGTGTGTGTAATACAGATATCTATTTTACTAAGTATAATGTAAATAAATACAATAGTAGTGCACTTTGAATTTATTGTGGTGCACTATTAAGTACACTGTTTGAATAAACTTAAAGTGAATTTTAAGTAGCATTTATTTGCACTTGTGAAAAATAATTCAATATGCAGTATGCTAGTATTTGAGTCGCAATTTTATGTATTCAGTACAAGTGCATTATATGTTAATACCAAAGAGTGAACAAAAAGTGCATTAGTTTTAAGACGCTTTAATCATTTTACATCAAAGCATGTTAAGTTCTTGAAATGCAGTATTCCTGAGTGGACTTTATAGAATATATAACGATTATACATTTCATGTACTTTAATGAAGCTACATATTAATAAATGTAAACTGTACAACTTAAGTAGTAATTAATGATAAATTTAAAACATGTACATTGAGCTAAACTATTCAAAAATAAACTATATACTTTTACAGAAAAGTTTAGGTGGAGATGAAAAGGAGACAAGAGTCCAGACAGACAGCTGCAGAATAATGCAGTGTTGATGGTAGTTTAGAGTCCAGTGATGGTAACAGCTGGGACAGGAGAGATGAGGCCATGGTGCTGCTCAGAAGATGGGGAGAAAGAAAGAAAGGGATGAAAGGGTTAGTGATATCTGGGAGGAAATCCACAAGTCACATCATTCGCATAATCATGTAGCAGAAACACACCAGTGACATCATGGCTTACAAAGCATTTAACCTTAAAATGACTGTCACTAGGACAATGATAATTTTGCATTGATCAGGCTAGCTGTCCTACTTCTGATTCCATCATTATGGAACCAGAACATTTATTGATCACCTGAAAGCGGGAAATGTAGGGTATTGAATTGATTGTTTATTCCACTTGTAGTGTGAATTACCAATTATTGTGAAATACATACATAACGTCAACATGACCTATATCATATCCAAGCCTTACGCTTAATGTTCTAGAATTACACAGCTCTGCCACCTGTACACAACTAACAGTTACTACAACTAACGCTAAGTTAGCAAACTGTAGGTAACGCCAGCAAGCAAGCAAGCACTGCACAGCACACTCACCTGGAGATTACAATAGGATGAACCCGATCCTGAATCATGACCATTGGGTTAAATAAAGATGCTCCACTTTGTCTTTCACTAATTTAATAACTGATTTAATTTAATTCCTTTTATTTTCTTTAATTTCTTAATTTGTCTTTAAAAAATTCTGATTGTTAATTGCTATTATTTTTAAGTATTCTGCTACTTTTACTATGTGCAATTTAGCCAGAGGAGTATATAGCTAGTCTGATACAGATATAGCCACTGAGCTGTTTCATACTAACAACAACTTGCACTGTTTGTTTCTTCATTATTATTTTTTTCTCTGGTTTTATTTTATTTTTTTCTCTCTTCTCTCTTTCCCAAAACATTATCAGTTTGGCTGGCATGCTATCTCTGTCTGCTCTTCAATTCTTGTTACAGTGTGCCTCTGTTTAACCATTAAAAGTGTTCATATGGCATATATTCTGGACCATCAAGAGGTGAAATCCACTGCATGGCAAATCGGTTGTGTACTATTCTATCCTGCAACTCATCTTATTCTGTTATGGCGAACTTAGGAAATTATTTGTTGATTGCTTTCAAGTTAAATCATTGTGTAAATTTATGCTTTTGTTTTGGGGGGAGAATATTGATTATCGCAATGCACAGGGAAGTTTTGCATGTTTTTTATGCCATGTTAATGTCCCTTGGATGCTTCAACGATGGTCTCTTAATTTCTGCTTCTATCTTAACTGCTTTTTCTACTTTAGACGTGAGCAATTGCTAATCCAAATACACACCAGAGAGGAACAGATGGGTCTTCTATTATGCTGGTGAATTGGAATGTCCGTGGACTGGAGGGGCCAGTAAAGCGATCCAAAGTTTTTTTCACACCTTAAGGGGCTTAAGACTGACATTACTTTCCTTCAAGACTTATCTGCGTGGCCAGAGCATCCACGGGGTAAGGCATTCATTAGGCCACCCTTACCCGAGGGATAGTGGGTGTAGATTGGTGTAGTGTTCGGGGGCTCGTCGTTCTCCAGTGACCCCTCTGGCCCATCTGGGCGCCTGCAGCCAAGCAACCGAAAGCATTCTCCCTATGTCTCCTTCGCGGCCTGAAGGTAATGCAATCCATGCGAGGCTTCAGCATGTAAAATAGCGAAAGCAGCCGACAGGAGTCTGAAGGAAGCTGGTGTTACGACTATCTCTGTTGTGTATTGATAAATGTTCTATCATTCACTGTTGATACGGAAGTACTTATTGTTTACATGCTGTTGACCGGATGTAACCCCGCCCAGAAAGGAGATAAATATTAGGTGCAAAAGCGCCAAAACCCAGAACTGCGCTCTTCAATGCCTTGACAGTCAGGTGGACATGTACAGCCGGGAGATATGAATAAAAGCTCATTTACATAAAGTCATCTCCGGGTGCTTTGTCAATAAGAACGCAACACTGGCGACGAGGGGGATTTGTTTTTTCACAAAAACTTTTTCTTCTGAGACGGAGAAAAAGGTGTGAGAGAAGAGAGAGCTAACCGGAGCAACGCGCTAGCTAGCAAGCAAAGGAGCAACTAGCAACGTCAGTCACGAAATGGCTGTGTTTAGCAGTGAATCGGGTTTGTGCTTCAACGAGGTTAACGAAAGCTTCAGCACGTACTAGGATTGTTTTGCACAGTTTATCGAAGCCAACGGGATTGAGGAGGGGAAACAACGGGCTGTGTTCCTATCCGTGGTGGGTGCAAAGACTTTCGCTTTACTGACTGACTTGGTAGCGCCAAAGAAGCCATCGAAAACGCCATTAGCTGATATTTTTAAAGCATTGAGGGACTTTTATGTGCCAAAGAAAAATGTCTTTAGCGAACGTTATAGCTTCCATGCCCGCAAGCAACAAAGTGGTGAGTCTCTGGCCGAGTATGTTGCCACGCTAAAAGGGTTAGCAGCCTCTTGCGCATTTGGCGCGACGCTAGAAGAACAACTGAGAGATCAGCTAGTATATGGTATCAGTAGTAAAGAGCTGAGAACTAATCTGTTGAGTGCTGCTTATGGACAAGAGCTAAACTGGGCTAAAGTGATGGACACAGTGAACAATTTTGAGTGCACATCCACGAGTCTTAGAGCATTCCAGCAAGCTCCGCTGAGAACAGACATTGTGAGAGCCAGCAGCTACAAAGGGAGCGCCAGTGCGCGCGGAAACACGGCACACGACATGAAAAAGGGCGCCAGGGACACGGCGTGCTACCGGTGCCTCTGAGAGGGACATCAAGCAGCGACATGCAGGTACAAAGAGTTCCAGTGCAGAGCCTGCAACCGGAAGGGCCATCTGGAGAGGGCGTGCAGGTCCACGGCATCATCGGAGTCGGAGACGGCCAACCAAGGCGGCAGCTCCAGACGGGGACCTAGGACGAGCAGGAGGGCCAATCCTGCAGAGAGGCAGACTCGCTACATCACCAGGGAGGAGCCTTCCCACGAGCAGCAAAGTGCATCGGAGGAAGAGACTGATGATGAGGACTACAGGGCCTCCAACAAAACCCACAAGCTGACCATCATCGAGGTAACAGGGACCGAAAAAGACTTGGGGTTGTTTTCCGTTACCGGTAGGCCTAAAAATTATAATGAATATGTCAGACCATTTATGGTCATGGTGAGATGTAATGGTGTAAAGATCAAAATGGAGGTAGATACAGGCGCATCCATGAGTATCATAAATGAGAAACTGTACAGACAGAGGTTTAGCAAGTGTAAACTAATGCCATGTGATCGGATGATCCGCTGTGGCAACCCCTAACGGGAGCAGCTGAAAGTAGTAGTAGAGAAACTAATGCCATGTGATGTAAGTTTAAAAACTTATTCTTCAGAGCCGATTCCATTGTTGGGTTAATTCCAAGTGAAAATACAGTGTGGGGAGCAAACAGAACAGCTATCTTTGTTAGTGTGTAAGGGACATGGGCCAACACTGTTGGGTAGAAACTGGATCCAGTTCTTAAAGCTAGACTGGTCTAGAGTGAACCATGTACCGGTGGTAGTAGATCCACTGACTGAGATGTATCAGAAATACTTCCAGGTGTTTGAGAGAGACAGGGGGGTCATTTCAGGAGTAAAAGCAAGGTTACAGGTGATTAGCAACGCCACGCCCAAGTTTTGCAAAGCAAGATCAGTGCCTTATGCCCTGACTAAAGCAGTAGAACAGCAGCTAGACAGACTGCAAGAAAAAGGAGTATGGACCCCGGTAGAATATAGTGAATGGGCTACTCCCATAGTATGTATCCCCAAAACAAATGGAGAAGTCAGAATATGCGGGGATTATAAAGTGACAATAAACCCATGGCTAGAGGTAGACAAATATCCTCTGCCAAAGACACAAGACCTGTTTGCTAAACTAGCAGGTGGCAGGTATTTCACCAAGTTAGACCTCACACAAGCATATCAGCAAGTAGAGCTGGATGATGAATCCAAGCAGTACCTAACTATAAACACGCCTAAAGGGCTGTATCATCTAAACAGGTTGCCATATGGAGTAGCAAGCTCCCCAGCAATATTCCAACGCATCATGGATCAGGTATTACAGGGGCTGCCAAGGGTGGTGTGCTATTTAGATGATATACTCATCACAGGGACAACAAAAGCCGAACACTGGGGAAAATGTAGAACGAGTGCTGGAGCGGTTACAAGACAGAGGTGTAAGGGTGAACAAAGACAAGTGTGCCTTCTGCCAGCCAAGTGTTATATATTTAGGGCACAAAATAGACAAGGAAGGGTTACACCCCATAGAACAGAAGGTAACAGCCATAGCAAATGCTCCCACCCCAACGAATGTCACAGAACTGAGAGCATTCTTAGCCGTACTGACATATTATGGGAAGTTTATGGACAACTTATCCACTATCATAAAGCCTATGATTGAGTTGTTACAGAAAGACAAGCCATGGGTATGGTCTACTAAGTGCCAGGAAGCCTTTGAGAAGGCCAAGAGCCAGTTAACATCAGACACAGTGCTGACTCACTTTGACCCCCAGCTACCACTATTAATAGCGTGTGATGCAAGTGCCTATGGGTTAGGAGCAGTGATAGCACATAGAATGGCAGATGGTAGTGAACGTCCAATCGCATATGCCTCACGCACGCTTAGCAAGACTGAGATCAACTACTCTCAAATTGAGAAAGAAGCACTAGGCATCATTTTTGGGATACAAAAATTTAGGGACTACTTATATGGAAGGAAATTCATATTAGTGACGGATCATAAGCCTTTAGTGAAGATTCTAGGGCCAACAACAGGGGTGCCAGCGTTAGCCGCTGCCCGCCTGCAGAGATGGGCATTATTCCTCTCTGCCTATCAGTATGACATAGTCTACAAACCCTCCTTACAGCATGCAAATGCAGATGGTCTGTCCAGGCTCCCAGTACAGGGAGAAGCACCAACGAGTAACCCAGAGTACAGAGTGTCTTGGTTAGAAGCAATGCCAGTCTCAGCCAAAGATATTAAAATCCAAACAGATAAAGACAGGGTGCTCACAAAAGTTAGGCATTTTATACAGACAGGATGGCCTAAACATGTAGCAGATGAAGAATTGAAGCCATACTGGAACAGACGTAACAAGCTCACAGTGGAAGCCGACTGTGTGTTATGGGGTTTACGGGTAATCCTACCTATGACACTGAGACCTACACTCTTGAAAGAGTTGCATGCAGAGTATTTGGGCATTGTGAAGACAAAAGCAGTAGCCAGAAGCCATTTTTGGTGGCCACGCTTAGATCAGGAAATAGAAAATATGGTAAACAACTGTATTTTATGCCAAGCAAACAGACACCTGCCCACCAAAGCGCCCGTACACCCATGGAAATGGCCAGAGCAGCCATGGGAACGAATCCACATCGATTTTGCAGAAAAAGGGAAACAGCAGTTTCTTTTGGTCAGTGATGCATACTCGCGCTGGCCAGAGGTCAAGCTTATGACCAGTACTACAGCTACAGCCCTAGTAGATGCAATGAGGGGCCTTTTTGCAGCGTGGGGGCTCCCCCAAGTGGTCGTTTCAGATAATGGCCCACAGCTAGTGTCAAGGGAGTTTGAAACCTTCTTAGAACAAAATGGTGTCAAACACATCAAGTCCGCTCCTTACAATCCAGCTTCCAATGGACAGGCAGAAATGTTGGTCCAGACTTTTAAACAGTCTTTAGAGAAGCAGAAGGAATATGGGTATCCAGTGCAACAGTGCATTGATAGTTTTTTGTTTAGTTATAGGAACACTCCATCAACAACCACAGGGAAAACCCCAGCTGAGCTCTTTCTGAAAAGACATGTTCGAACCAGGTTGTCACTGATAAAGCCAAAATTCTCAGCACAGATGCAAGAGAAACACACAAGGGTTACAGGTAGTCCTAGAACCCTCCAGCCCAATCAGAAGGTGAAGGTTAGGAATTTTCGGGGAGGGGATGGGAAGAAATGGAAACCAGGGGTGATAGAGCGAGCTCTAGGGCCAGTGTCTTACTTAGTCAAGGTAGAGGGGCAAACCCTCAAGAAACACATTGATCAGTTGATCACAGATAAGACCACAGACAACACAGGAGACCCAGAATTTGACATTGCAGAACATGTGTTTGTCAGGGCTCCAGAAACAGAGGTGGTACCCAGTGGTGAACTGGAAAGAGATGAAGCACCTGCCGCTACTGAAGCACCACGCACCAGACCACAGCGAAACAGGCGAGCACCTGATAGGTTAACTTTATAATCTGCTTAGAAGAAACATAGGTTATAAACAACTGTTCATTGATTGTAAACAACTGTTCATTGAGTGTTGACTGTAATAGGAAAAATAATGTCACTGCTGTGGGTGGAAAACGGGTTTTATTTTTTTGTTGTTGTTTCAGATGGAAATATGAGAGGTTTAAAGTTTCTGGGGAGGAATGTTGTGTATTGATAAATGTTCTATCATTCACTGTTGATACGGAACTACTTATTGTTTACATGTTGTTGACCGGATGTAACCCCGCCCAGAAAGGAGATAAATATTAGGTGCAAAAGCGCCAAAACCCAGAACTGCGCTCTCCAACGCCTTGACAGTCAGGTGGACATGTACAGCTGAGAGATATGAATAAAAGCTCATTTACATAAAGTCATCTCCGGTGACTTTGTCAATAAGAACGCAACAATCTCCTTCCTGTGGAAACGTGAGCCAGGAGAGTTATTCGACATGAGTTACAGCCATATGCCATTGGGTTAATCGGGTGGGGTAAGGGAAAAAACTAGAAATAAATTTATAAAAAAAGTCGACTTATCTGCGTGTATGTGAGCATAACAGAATGCGTAAACCCTGGATTTGGCAAATATTCCATTCAGCTCTTAACAGCAAATACAGGGGCGCAGCTATTTTGATTAACGAACGTGTCCAGTTCTCCCCTACACAGATTATTTCCGACCCCGGAGGGCGTTATGTCATAGTAAGTGGTACATTATATCAGACTTCAGTGGTGTTGGTCAGCGTTTATGCCCTTAACTGGGACAACCTACATTTAATGATCTCCCTTTTTTCCAATATTCCAAATTTGGAAACCCACTGTCTTATTTTTTTTGGGGGGGGGGGGGCATGAATTTAGTGATGGACCCTAAACTTGACCGCTCACACCCTAGAACTCTCGCACCCTCCGCCATGTCAAAGACACTGTCATCCCTCATGAATCAGTTGGGCTGCATAGATCCCTGGAGCTTTTTCTTTCACCCGGTTACAAAGGAATTCTCCTATATCTCTAAGGTACACCAAGCTTATTCTCGTATTGACTATTTTTGTGTAGACAGGGCTCTTCTCTCTGCTGGGAAATCTACTGAGTATTCTGCTATTATTATTTCTGATCACACCACTTATTTTGGATTTAGCACTCACGCCCAACACTAAGCGCCAATGGAGATTTGATACAGGACTACTAGCTAATGAGGAGTTCTGTGATTTCATCTCAAAAATAATCAGTGCCTTCCTTGAGATTAACAAGACCGAGTCAAGTTCGCCCTTTTTATTATGGGAAACTCTAAAGGCTGTAACAAGGGGAGAAATTATCTCATACAGCATACATCTAGCCAGGAAAAATAAACATATACATCAGGAGCTAATTGATGCAATTCTCAGCATAGATAGAGAGTATTCCAACTCTCCTAGTCCAGACCTGTATATCAAAAGGGTTAAACTACAGTCTGAATTTGATTTGCTCTCTACGAGCAAAGCAGACATACGCCCTTTTAGTACGTGAGACATACTAAAGGGACATATTATGGATATGGCGACAAGGCTAGCCGCCTTTAGCCCTCCAACTTAAACGTCAGTCAGCCTCCCACTTCATATCTCAAGTCTGACTCCTCGCGCTCCCTAACTGCCGATCCAACTGAAATAAACTCTGTCTTTACTTCTTTTTACTCCAATCTCTATCAATCGGAACCCCCTTTAATTAAATAAGGCTATAATAGATAATTTTTAGATAGTTTAGATATCCCTCTATAGATGCAAATAATAAGAGGGATCTGGACAATCCTATACAGCTAGAGGAAATAGTCACTTGTCTTAGATTAATGTAAAATAACAAAGCACCAGGTCCAGATGGATTTCCAACTGACTTTTACAGGAAGTTTTCCCACCTTATTGCCCCTTTACTATTAGACATATTCAATGGTTCGATGGAAAGAGGATCCCTCCCCCCTACCTTAAACCAAGCTTAAATTTTGCTTATTCTTAATGTAGCCCGTGGAATTAGATACCACACAGGACACAATTACTTCCGGGGTTCTTGTAGCTTTAATTTTATTGTTTGAACCTTCGAATGCAGATCGTTTTACTGAGTGCATAAATTCCTGTGTCGTTCGAGCAAACAGCTCATAAATGTTCACAGATGTGGCAAGTTTAACAGAAAAGATTTTAAAAGGAAAATAATACATACAAAATACAAAATACGGTGCAAAATACGGCAGTGGACTATGTATGTTAAACAGGGTTTAACAAAGACGTGGAACTTCCTGAAGATTGCGCAACTTCTCACTCTGTCAGTTACCTTTAAACAGAATTAAAATGCATATAAAACCTTTACATTTCCCTTTCTACCCAAATACAATGGCATGGTGTGGCTTTATGCACGCCAACATTACCTTGTCATGCATGCAATGGCGAACAGTGGTCGACGGCTCGCGCCCAAAATCACCGAACATCAACTCCAGTAGCGTCTAAATCAAACCATCTTGTCAAATTACCGACATATAATATTGTTTGGAATAATGTTACAGGTACATTTCACAAGATATTTACACCTACTTACTACGGAGTCAGAGCACCGTCACACCGCAATCTCCGGGTGGTTCACACAAGAAAAAGAAAGAGTACCCAAGATGCACTTGGATAACTTGCACGGAGTTACAATAAAAGTCCGCAACACTGCCACTTACTGGTCAAAACATGCAATGACAACCAAAACTATAAAAATACATTCACAATCTGCTTCACAATTTAAATACATCAAATAACATTTTACATGGCTTGACAGTGTAACAATGACATGTATTAACAGTTAAACTATACTAAATTTAAGTGGAAAATCATTTAACATATTTAACAGATTTACCACCCGGCTACATTAAGAAAAACAAGAACCTTGAGGAATGTAGCAGCTGGAGACCAATAGGTTTGTTAAATTCGGATGTAAACCTTCTAGCCAAGGTCTTAGCACACCAGTTTGATCCTTGCTTGGCAGACATAATTTCTGATCAAACTGGGTTTGTTAGAGGTCGGCAACTTTCTTCTAACATTAGAAGACTTTTAAATGTGGAGAAAGCCTTTGATCGTGTTGAGTGGGCTTACTTGTTTTCTGTTCTGGGGAAATTTGGTTTTGGGTCCAAATGTATTTCTTGGATACAACTTTTATACTCTGCCCCTACTGCTTACATGACGACTAACTCTCAAAGGTCTGACTACTTCCCTCTAACAAGAGGTACCTGTTAAGGTTGCCCAATTGCTCCCGTGCTCTTTGCAGTAGCTATAGAACTTCTCTCCATTGCGCTCAAATGCTCCCCACTCTTCACTGGTATTTGCAGGGCTGGACTGGAACATCGCATTTCTCTCTATGCTGATGACCTTTTGCTCTATGTCACAGAACCGGCTAACTGTTTAGATGATATTTTACCAATCTGGATGATCTTTGGATCGTTTTCGGTCTACAAGTTAAATATTAGCAAAATCGAGTGTTTCCCTATTAATGAGGTGGTGAAGCAAATCTCACCAAGTACCCTATCATTCAGACTGGCCTATACCAGTTTCCATTATCTGGATGTCAGCATTGCTCACTCCCTCCCCTCTCTCCATAAACATAACTTCATGAAGTTGGTTATGGAAATTAAATCTGATTTGAAGTGCTGGGATTCACTCCCTCTCTCTCGGATGGGCAGAATCAACTCTATTAAAGTGAACATTCTACCCAGACTCTTGTTTCTTTTCCAGTCCCTACCAATATTTTTGCCAAAATAATTTATTTGAATGTTAGACAAAACAATTTCACAGTTTATTTGGGCTGGCAGGAGTCCGAGGGCTTGTAGATCAGATTTGCACAGGGGTAAACAGGATGGGGGCCTTGCGTTGCCTCACTTTTTGTTTTATTATTGGGCGGCCAAACTTAAAAAAATTCATGCCTGACTCTCCCAACCTCGATTGGTGCATAATGGAGGATAACGCTTCCGTCCTTCATCTCTGAGAGCTTTGGCCTGTGCCCCTCTGGCTTCTTGCTGTCCTAAATACATTAGACGATCCAATTGTACTCTCTAATTTGAAAATTTGGAAACAATTTAGGCAGCATTTCAAACTGTTTGCCCCCACTCCATGCAGCCCCATTTGTAATAACCACTTGTTTTCTCCTCCCTCTAATTTAGATACAGCTTTCAATTTGTGTAGAGAGAGAGAGAGGTCTGGTCCATTTCTCAGATTTATATTCAAAGGGCTCATTCAACACTTTTAATGATTTCTGCTTAAAGTATAATTTACCTCAGTCTTACTTGTTCCGTTATCTTCAAGCTCGTAATTACGCTTGCATACATTTCACATCTTTCCCTCAGCTTCCAGTAGGCTCTCTTGTCTCTAAGGTACTTTCTCTCCCCAGGGCACGTGGCAGGATCTCAATTTTATTTGACCTTATATCATCCTCGGATTTGACTGCTATAGCGGGGGTTATTAGGGGTAGTTGGGGAAAAGGAGCTTGAACGTGATGTGACAGACGAATGGTCGGATAAGGCACTAGCCAGGGTCCACACAACATCCTCATGTTCCTGTTTAAGTTTAATTCAGTTTAAGGTCTTGCATAGGGTTCATTTTATAAAATCTAAGCTTTGTAGGCTGTTTCCAGGCATGGGTGATACTTGCAATAGATGTGACTCGTCACTGGTGGATCATAGTCATATGTTTTTCTCCTGCCCAAAATAAGCTGAGTTCTGGTCCTGTTTCTTTAAGATGATAGGAGAAGCCCTCAATATTACACTAGATCCCTGCCCCTTGGTAGCTCTCTTTGGGGTACCCCCTATACTGTCCAGTCTTACCAAGAAATGTTCTGATGTTGTTATCTTTGCCTCATTCATTGCCCATAGACACAGTCTGTTACAGTGGAAAAGCCCAAATCCATCTTCCACTACCTCCTGGTTAAATAATTTAATGTCATTCCCTCCGTTTGCGAAGTTGAAGTATTCCTTAAGGGGCTCAACTGCTAAGTTCTGCAAAAGATGGCAGCCTAT
The DNA here is from genome assembly GCF_029633865.1 of Lampris incognitus. Lineage (NCBI taxonomy): Eukaryota > Metazoa > Chordata > Actinopteri > Lampriformes > Lampridae > Lampris > Lampris incognitus. Next base: position 34,580,958 of record NC_079215.1, read on the forward strand.
TATCTCATATGTAAATTCTCTTTCCTCTCTGGACCCCAACTGATTATCAAGGAATCCATTCCTTGGGGTGAGCATCCCAAGCATCATTTTTATTGCACTGACCTCCCTATTTTATTTTAGTTAATTTTATCAATTCTGTGTTTGTGTGTGTGTGTCTTATTTACTTATTCAGTTCTCTTTGTGCATTTTTTTTCTTCTTCCCTGTTTTCTTTGAGAATTTGGGATGGGTGGGGGGTTGGAACAAGTTCTCTGTTCTAACACACCAAAAAAAAGGGAAAATGTTGTGAAACACTGATCTGTTCTTTGTGTCTAACACACACACACACACACACACACACACACACATATATATATATATATATATATATATATATATATATATATATATATACATAAAACACTGGTTTTCAATACAAAAAATTTAATAAATAAGTAAATAGGATTATAAATTCATAAACGTTTGGGTAAGAAAATCGAGCAACAGTAGTCCACTAAAGGTACTATATGACATTGGATATTAAAAAAAGAAAAAAAGAAAAGAAAAAAAAACATTTTTAACCATAATCAAAATCTATAAAACTTTCGGAGGGTATCTGTTATAAACTTAAAACATCAGCAACAATTATTCTAACCAATTGAATGTCAACCAGTGCCACCAACACTATCCTTATTAACACCCGATATTCCTGCACAACCCGTGGGAATACACACACACACGGGAGAGAGGGAGACCCCAAAACATCATGTAACAAAAGTAAGTTGCTATCCTTTGAAATGTGAATACCAAGGCATTTTACACATTGTTTAACAGGGACATTAATTATAAGTTTCTCTTCAGTCTCATATAAACATACATTTTCACTTTTGTTTATATTGAGCTTAAGACCTGGAGCTTCTGAAAATTCAACAGTTACATGTAATGCACTCTGTATTTGCCATTTATCCTTAAGAAGTAATACCGTGTCATCAGCTAGTTCTGTAATTTATATCTCTCTGTCAAAAATAGTTAAGCCTTGTATATCTGGACTATGAAATATTTAAGGACAAAAGTTCAGCAACAATCTAAAAAAACAAAAAAAACAAAAAAAACAATAGGACATCCTTAACGTACACCTCTTTAAATGTGAAACATTTTTGAAACGTTGGGATACAGAATGACAGAGCTGTTATGTCCTTATAGAACATGGCAATATTATTGATAAAATTATTTCCAAAATCAAAAAGTTGCAGGGCTTGTATAGTGAAGGAATGTTCAATTGAATCGAATGCCTTATACAAATCAAGAAATACAAACAAATGCATTTGAATTTATGGAGTTGAAATAGTCAATTAAATCTAATACTAATCTGATGTTAGAGCTAATGTGATGTTTGGCCATAAAACCATTTTGGTTTTCACATATTGTCTCTTCTAGATTATTTTTCAAACGTTTAGCATGAACCTGGAGAAAAGGCAAACTCCCAGAGGACTTTCTCAACTTCCAATCTCTTCTTTCCACTTTCTCCTCCTCCCTTTCTGCTGCTAAGGCTGCCTTCTATCGCTCTAAAACCATACCCTCTAATCCTAAGAAACTCTTTGAACACTTCTTCAACCCCCACATCCTCCTCCTACTTCCTCCCTTCTCCCTGATGACTTTGCTAACTTCTTTGACAAGAAGGTAAACGACATCAGATCCTCCTTTTCTCACCACCCGGTTAGTGCTGCTTGCACTATCCCACCCTCTGCACCCTCCCTCACCTCTCCACGTCCCACCCTATCCCACCTCGCTCCCCTCTGCCCCGACGAGGTCCTCAACCTCATCACATCCAGTCGCCCCACCACATGCTCCCTTGACCCGGTCCCCTCCCCTCTTCTTCAGTCTATAGCACCTGAACTTCTTCGCTGTAACCCACCTCATCAACACCTCCCTCCAGGCAGGATGCTTTCCATCTGCCTTCAAGACTGCTAGAGTCACCCCCTCCTTCTCAAGAAACCATCACTTAACCCCTCTGACATCAAAAACTACAGACCAGTTTCCCTTCTACCCTTTCTATCCAAAACTTTCGAACGCCTCCAAGAACAACAGTCGGTCACTATCGGCTCCAACGACTCTCATGACCACTGAATAATGAAGTCGAAACTAACACCCCCAACGACCGTCGCTGCTAAACAAATGCAAATCAATAGTTCCGATGGCGACGGGCGCGGCTGGACATCGGAGCACAGGAGAGCCACGCATATCAATAGCTCCGATAACGACGGGCGCGGCCAAACATCGGTACACAAAAGAGCCACGCATATCTATGGCTCTGTTAGCGACGGGCGTTGGTAAACATCCGGACACAAAGAGCCATGGACATCTATAGCTCTGACAACGACTCCAAGAGGATAAATTCTGAGTCTCATCACCAGCCAGTCAGACTAGCTTGGTCTAGTCAGAAAGGCACGAACTGAGGAAGCCTCTTGGATGAGAGGCGAACGTCTTCACGGATATATACCAAGGCCAGTTGCACTTGATTCAGCTCCTTTGGATAAAGCGTAGAGTGCGTATGAAATGTACAGTGCTGATAAGTTGTCGATGTTTTCACCGCTCGATATGGAACCCGCTTGCTAACTTGTTTGTTGCTTGTTTGGTATGTGACACAATAAGACAGCCCAATAGCAAAGACAGTCCAAAAGCAACCAGCTGGAGAAAAAAAAGAAAGAACTAGCAACCAGCTGAAAGGGGCATATCGCCACCTACCATACCAGGGTCAGACATACTTCCGTCAATAAATCGATTCTCCCCCAGTTCTTGTATACTGGGACAGTGAAATTAGTCCAATTACATGGCCTAATTGACCCATAACCATAGCTTGCCTTAACTGTGTATGTAAATACATTGACTGACAATATCTCTGATAACCATAGGCCAATCTTGACATTATATTTTATTACTAGAAGAACCCTGCTACAATGTAGCGGTTTGGTTATCCACCCGTCTAAATCTCCCTCCTCTTCATCCTGTCAGCTAACCGCCTTCCCCCTGCCCCTAAACCCCCCCCCCACTCCAACTCCCTCCCCCCAAATGCTCAGAATCATCTGAAATGCCGAGAAACGTGGTTATTAGCCATTTTTAGAAAATGCATATTTTGAATAATTATGCATAATTATTATAATTGTATTTTAATTTTCTGATATTTTTCTGGTCCTCTCTGGAACAATACCTACCACCTCCCAAAAAAATTAGGATCATAAGTGCATTTTTGCAAAAATGCATATATTTTGCATAATGCCAAAACATTTCTGTCCCAGAATTTTTTTTTTATAGGTGAAAAAATCAAAGATGCTCAGAATCATCTGAAATGCCGAGAAAAGTGGTTTTTAGCCATTTTTAGAAAAATACATATTTTGCATAATTATGCATAATTTTAATTTTCTGGGATTTTCTCCTTACTCTCTGAGACAATACCTACCACTTCCAAAAAGAATTAGGATCATAAGTACTTTAGTTTTCTGTCCCGCTATCTATCTTAACACCACACGCACACACATTACGAAAATATATGAGTAGATATGCAGATGATGTTCTTCTTTTCATATCTAATATTGGGACATCACTACCGCAGGTCCTAAAACTGATATCTAAAGGGATGACAGGATACATATAAAATCAACTGGACTAAATCTGCTCTTTTTCATTTGAATACTGCTGCATTAAATACCAGTTTGACATCCCTAACTGTACATCCTTTACATACCTTGGCATAAAGATTTACCCCAGTCTTAGTAGAATGGTTCAGGAAAATGTTTTTTTGGCGTGAAAAAGAAGATTACAGGTGATCTGAAGAGGTGGAGCTCTATATATGTGTCTTTACAAGGCCGAGTTAAAATTATCAAAAGGAACATTTTGCCTCAGATTATTTTTTTGTTTTGTATGATCCCCCTTGCACCACCACCTTTATTTATCACAGAAATGCACTCCATCATATCACAGTTCATCTGGGGAGGAAAGTGTGCACGAATCAAACTAACAATCTTACAAAGAACCAAACTCACTGGAGACTTAGCTGTCCCAAACCTTGATTTGTATTATTATGCTTTTCAAATTAGACCACTGCATGTTTGGAGAAACCACGAATCTGATGTCCCTTGGCGGGCTATGGAGGCAGGACGCGTGAAGCCACACTGTCTGGGAGACTTATTATATACAGGCAGGGGGTGCAGAAACATTAATCAATGATACGGGAGCATTGCAACCAATTCTATTGATTTATGGAAAAAAGCAGAACTGAACATCTCCGATATGGAATAACTATCACCTTCAATCAGGTGGGCAGCCCTTTACGTTTCCCTCGTGGTCACAAAAAGGTGTCTCCACTCTCAGCGATATTCTTATCAACACTGGACTCCGTTAATTCCAAGATATTAGTGAGGAATTTGATTTACTGAGCACCTCTTCCTTTTCTTACTTGAGACTGAGATCTGCAGTGAAAACATATGGGGTGCCCTGAAATGGGCCTTTGCCAGGGCACCCTATGGAGGAGTGGATCGGTCCTTGGCGGGGTTCTCGGGGGACAGTGACGCGTTTACATAACTCTGTTTGATCGCTCTACTAAGACACTGGCAGTTGAAGGGGTGTGGGTCTACACATCAATTTATACACTATAAGATGATTCACACTTTCACACATATGCTTCACTTGTAACCCAGGTCATGATAACCCAGGTTCAAATAACCTACATATAATTACAGTTTAATCATATTAAATAATCATAATTATTCATGGTACCAATAAATTCATATTGTTGGTTCAGATTGCGATTTCTTGAACGCAGCGCGTGCAGTGCTGATTAGCCAATCAGCTGCCTTGCTCGAGAGGGAGGACGTCCCAAAACCAGCTAGGTTTCAGAACCCCAGGCAAATGCTACTAGAACGAGAGATAAAAGATAATGCTTTGAAATAGCAGTGAGCTACAGTTGTTTCTTTCGTTATCCAAGTTGAGTATTTTGTTGGTCTGGTCATTCTCCAGGCCCTGGGTTTTGTATTGTGTCCGAGTATCGTCCTGGACTTAGTGAGTCAATTGCTAACTAGCCAAACTTTTCTGTTTTCAATGTCTGTGTGCATAGGCTAGATAAAGCTAGAAGTAGCTCAGTTATGTTGTAGATCATAATTTGTGTAAAGATTGTTGAGGAGCTACGTTTTTCTTTTGTGAACCGAATTCAGAATGTATTTTTCTTTTGTGCAAACCGAGTTGATGGGCTGGCTACTTCCAGCTGGGCCGCAGCGGCATGGTGTATTGGCACAGAAATTAAACTGCGTCACGTTTTAGCGGTCGGTAGATTGACTCTGTCTATCGGTACTTCTGTTGTTTTCTTTTGATTATTTTATTGAGAGATATGTAAACTAATGTCTTTGCATGTGTGATGTGCCTGTTATAATGCAAGCCAGGTTTTTTCTTGGATTGGGAAGATCGCGCTTGGTGTTTCTTACCCCAAGCTGGAAACAAGATGGCGAGCCACCTATAAGAGCCTGCTGGATCCATGTGGTCTGTCTGCGGCTTCAGACAGCTCATTCTCAGGACAGTAGCCTACAGATTCGAGCACCTGGATTGTGGTAGGACTGAAATTTCCAGTTTGTTACTGCAAAACGCAGTTGGACTCATTGGAGCAACAACGGACTTTCCAAAAAGGACGGATTATAGCCTACATTGATTATTGATTTGATTTTTGATCTGATATTGTATTGTTAATTGCAGTATCGGCTGAGTTTATTACTCATTCATACTGTTCATGGGGTAATGCAATTGTGTGTTACTTTTGGCATTCTGATTTACTGGTTAAGTAACTTAGGTTAATGGAAATTAGAACTGAAACTTAAAGGCCTAATGGAAAAAATAGAACATAAAACAAATTAAAATAATTTGTCAACTCAAACAAGAGAACTTCTAATTAGAATTAAAAGGATCATAAATTAGAACTAAATATCTATCTAAATTATCTGAAACTCAAAATAGTGGTTTAATAAGGGTTAAATCATAAAACAAGAGGTTTCAAGGAATTTATCAATTCTCACTGTGTTATTGTGTAATTGTGTATGTTTCTCTGTCTATGTTTACAATTATTTATATAAAAAACAAGCCGGCAGTTCAAACTTTATTCCCTGGTCTGTGGTCTGCAATCATTTGATGCTAGTTATAAACTGCTTGTTAGGGTTTGTGGAAGACCCCAAGCGCACGACACCAGACAGAGATGGGGTTAGCCGAAACTGGCATACTTTATTCCTTGCGCGTACAACAGTCAAACACAGGAAGGCAATAAGCGACAAGAAAACGGGAAGTCCAAGGGAGAAAACTCGCGGGTAATCCAAACGGGAACACGGCAGGACACTTCCACGGGGAAACTTTACAAGGGAAACCATAAACCAAGGGCTGGGGTGAGCTCGGAGAGAAAAGCACCGTAAGGGAAGAGTACCCACTACTGCGAGGAGATTACGGCACGAACTGACAACGGGCGCTGGGAGACCACCAAATTTAAACCCAGCCCTGACGGCTAAGCCCGGCCCTGACGAGCTGATTGGCTGCTGGCGCGGGGTGGGCGGGCCACGGCGCGGGGTGGGCGAGCCGTAACGCTGCTCCTACGAACCTAGAACTGGTCCTAGTCAACTGTCAACATCTACAGTGCTACACACTCATCAAAGGTTTTAAAATGAAACTAATTACCAGTCCTAGCTGTACTCATTGCCGGGCTCAGTTGCCAGGCACAACAATGCACATGTTTTGGGACTGCTCACTGATCAGAGATTTTTGGACACTGGTTATGTCAACACTGTCCGAGTTATTAGGATCAACAATAATGCCTGATCCCTGCCTTTGTCTGCTCAGTGACGATTCGTCTCTGTCTCTGAATTTAAATCGGTGAAGACTAATGCTGGCAGGCCTTACTGCAGCAAAAAAAGACCATACATACACTGTGGTTTTAGCCCAAACTTCCTTTAATTCAGTGTTGGATGGCATCCTACCACAGCATAGTGTATTTAGAGTGCACAACAGCACAACTCAGTAGAGCCAAGCCTGCCACTGTGCAGGCATGGTCAGGCATAGATGTGTCCTTAAGGGACTACCTAAAAAGAAGGGCTCTCCCCCCTCCACACCCAGTAACATCAGACCTGGAGCAGGCCAGCTTTAGAGGTTAGTAGAAATGGATGATTGTATATACAATGTATAGTGGGTTTTTTCTTCTTTTCAGTCCACTATTATTTGTTTTTGTTACCCCCCCCCTTTCGGATTGTCTGTCTCTTACTCTCAGCTACTACGGATACGTTTGTTTGTTGTTATTTTTTTCTAATTCTGTACATTTATTTTTTCCCTTTATTTCGGCCCTTAAACATTGTTACTAGTGTGCCACCATGTTGTTGTTGTTTGTGTATTTGTTGTCATGTTTTTTAAAAATAAAAAAAATGCTGATCACAAAAAAGTGAATGTCAAATATATTCACTAAACAAAAAAAGATAGTATCTGTGCCTCACTGAAGCATGGCCTATGATGTGGTTGTTGGCCACATATTGTGCAACCTTATATGAGCAGAAGGGACAGTGCCGAAATTGGTGGAAGTGAGCGCTGCTCAGTGTGGGTAGAGTCAAACATTTGACTCCGTCGAAATTGAACACCGCCCCAATCTGTAGACTGCGGTCAAGGGCTTCTCCAATGAGACGCAGTACAACAAAATGCATTCCAGCACTCCGAGAGTGAATTTACGAGCGTGCACGATTTTTATTTAATACCATCAAAAGGAGGATAAACGGGTGTCCGACCAGACGTTTCGCCGGAAGCCAGATGGAGAGCTGAAAAACCGTGCTGTTGGTCCAAAAGTAGGGTGCACAATAGCCAGCAGTTAGGGAAGGTTTAGCCTAGACCCTAGGCTAGTCATGATCATTTGACAGACTTGCACTTCAATACATCCTGAAGTTTGCAATTTTTCAGTATAGTTGCTATTCAGGTTTAACGGCAGGAGTCATTGTCAAGATGAATGAGCGTTTCCTTCGCCTCGCCGCTAATGCGGTCACACTGTGTTACAGCAAAACGTGTATGTCACAACCCCAGCAAACATGCCTCTTTGGGGCCCATGTGGGGCCACTGCGGGCAGGAACAGAGGGCCCACTGTGGGTTCCGTTACCAGCATGAAATGCGGGGCACGTGTGGGCCCCACACTAAAGGCCCTGGTGGGGCCCCAGTGGGCTGAGTGTGGGCTGCCCACACTAAGCAGAGTGGGCCCTCAGTGGGACCCATTGTGGGCCCGCAGCATGCCCATAATATGCCCACACTTTGGGCTGGGAGCAGTGGTCCCACACTGGCCCATAGTGCCCCATTTGTACCTGGTATGCTAGTGACAATTATTGACAGCTATCTCAAACAAAAAAAATGAAGAAAATATAGATTATACGAAGAAAGAATTTATTGAAAATTGGGAACAATTGGAATTGAAAAACACAAGTATATACCAAATTAATTACTTTTATAAAACAGAACAACAAACATAGAACCACATTTGAACACAATAAGAACATTAAATATTGATAAAAAAAACATTAAATGTATTTATTTTTTGCTCCTTCTGCTCCCTTCTCCGTCTCTATCCCTGGCATTTCTGAGCCACATATTGATGGCAGCTTCCACCTCGGATGCTGTGGCCCGGCTGGTTTTTGTCACAGCATCCATAGACCTCACTATGTACAGGTTTCACTGGAACTAATATGTACAGATGGATTATGGATGGATTAACAGAGGTTCATTGCTGTGAGTATCACAAATGAAAGTCCATTCACCTTTTGGGGTAGATGCAAATCTCGAACAGAGATGTCTCGAAACCTGGGCAAGTAAACAAGGCTCAACAAGGCTCCACCCTGGAAACTCTAAGCAGTGCCTACATCAGCACCCTGAACTTCTGCCTTAAAGGAGCAGCAGCCCCTGGTGAATCTACCCTCAACTGTGTATCACCACAATGTGACCGTGTTTTTTTATTTAGGTAAACTGACACTTTGATTGTTCCGTGGACTCAGGCGGGGCAAAATTCAAATTAAATTACCCAAATCCAACTTCTTGGAGTATTTAAAGTAATGAGGATTGGCACCACCTTGTGACCAAGCCCAAACTGAACCAGGGCTATAGGCTATATTTACTTGTGTACTGCTAGAGTGATGGAGTGTGTCAAGTTTATTACTGCACACATGCACAACATGTCAGATGTATTGCAGACTATATGAGACTACAATAAGCTGCTGTGTGTGTATGTTCGCTAAATTTCTGATGGTTGAAAATTATTGAAATGGCAAAGTTTTGAGCAATAGTTAATCTGTAATTAAGTTGGTTAAAAAAACAGCAAGAGCTGCTCTATGGGAACATTTAAGGGACAAAAAATTAAAAAAAACTAGTGTTCTTTCTCTTAACTATAATATGAAACAGCTGCGACAAACCAAAAAGTTGAGACGGTACGTGTCTTGTTGGATGGGCAGTTTTAGTTAAGTATGGGATGGACCGGTTATACCTTGGACAACTTGTTTACATTTTACTGTCATTTTTGGAGAGGTCTGACTATATGCAGCATTGGGCATGGGCGGTAAATAAAAAGTTTGACTACTGCTTACCCTAAAGCAGTTGTAATCTTAAAACGTTTTAACTGTACTGTCAACAGGGGGTTGACCTCAAAGGTAAAAACTGCTGTGGGCCCCGCATGGGCTAACCCACAGAGGGCCCATGTGGTCTTACTGTGGGCAAGACCACAGTGGGTTGCCCACAGAAAACCCTCATGGGGGCCTCAAAGGGCAAAACTGCTGTGGGCCCCGCATGGGCTGACCCACATGGGGCCCATATGGGCTTACTGTGGGCAAGAGTACAGTTGGGCTTGCCCACAGTAAGCCCACATAGGGGCCTCAAAGGGCAAAACTACTGTGGGCCCCACATGGGCTAACCACATGGGGCCAATGTGGGATTAGTGCGGGTTTGCCCCTGCCCACATTGCCCCACATTGCCCCACAGTAAACCCACAACTACCCACAGTGGGCCCGCACGGGTATGTTTGCTGGGACTGTGACAATGAATAAAAAAGAGAATTTGTTTTTAATACAGCAAATAATGTTATAACCGTTAACAAATCATTGATTGTTCGCACCTGGTATTAGTAGAACACACATGTGAGTTGTTGATCACAACGAAAATTAGTTTCGTGTGTAACGTTATCTTTTATAACGACGCTTATCTGAAAAGTTACTTTTGACCCGGTTCTCCTAGGGGTGGGACGATACAGGATCAAATTCCAAATTGTTCGATAAGACCATCGAGGTTCGAGACACTCCCCTTTTCACGAGATTGTGTGTTATTGACACTAGAACGACCTGGATTTCACTCTTACCTAATGACCTCCGGTTTTTAAACTCTATATTCTGTCAAGATAAATACCTGGTTGATATATTAATGCATTGCATATGTTAGTATGTCTGTTAGGAAACGACTGACACCAAAATTAACACTTTAACAACATCAATACTGTAGCAGATTCAGGGGCAGCCGGGAAGCAAACCTGGGTCTTCCGCACCATGGATGACTACATTAAGCAGTTGACTAAAAGGTCCGACCCATTAGCCAATGGGCTAGTGAATCTACACATCCGTGATCATTATAAAACTATTTTTCAAACAATTTAAAATTGCTGCTGTCCAACGCTTGTAAGTACTGCAACGCCTCGGTGGTATTCGTGGTGCGTCTGAAACGGCTGTTGTACCCAGCCATGTTGGAAATATTACTTGAAAAACAAAACGGAAAAAACATATTGCTAATCTAACAAACATAACAAGGACTATAAAATGTGAATGTAAAAAACAAAAAAAAAACAAACAAAACAACGTTGCGAAGGAAATTGCACGAAAAACACGCCACAAATAGTGACATGACGCGCAAATTATGCAAGATCATTTTGACCGCTCATGGTCATTTTAGGTAGAGCTTATCATAACTTGTTTTTGTGCAATTTATCTAAAACTCATTTTAATGCAAATATACAATTTTAGGAGCATTCAGGGAACGGCAGTTCTGTATCTTTATTTTTTCTTCACAAAGTTATTAAACTTTGAAAATCCAAAACGGCCAGTAGTTTTTAAAGTTTAAAGTTTTAAAGTAAAGCAGTTGTGTTACACAGCAAGAAAAGATGGCATAAAATGTTGTTAGAACTTTTGCACTTGCATTATGTTTGAATATGTGCCTTGATAATGCCAAAATGTTGTGCCTAATTCTTAAAATAAATGAAAAATAGAGAACTGCAATGGTGTTTTGACTCTTGCTTACCAAGACATCCTTTGTATCATATTGAATCAAAATCGTGAGCCTGAATCGTGAGATGTATCGAACCGTGAGATTTTGTGAATTGTCCCACCCCTAGGTTCTCCCCAATGTTTGTTACCTGCCGCCCCTACTTCACATCCAAGTAGATTTTAAATCACCCAGGGTATTTCAGATAAAAATCTCAGAATTTTTGATTAAACCATGCAGAAGATGGAAGCAAATGGGGACATAAAATATGCCTTGAGGGATATGTTCACACTTTTAAATCCAGACCTTGTTAAAACATTGCTTGGCACCATTTAGTATTGTGCAGATAGAAAATTCATTGATCGCTTTAGTATTGAGACACTTGCCACTTAGCCTAATGTCCTCGCTGTGTTTCAGCACAGTCCAATGAAGCAATCGTTGAAACTTTAAAAAAAAAGCTCCTTTTTGAAATGGGAAGCTCAACAATATTTGATGCCCAACAATGAGGTCTGGGTTTATAAAAAAGTTAACCTAAACTTAAGAGACAACACTTGATGCCACAAAACAGTTTTATGAAGAGCTTTTTATTAAAAAAAAAAAAAAGATTAAATTGTGTCTCAATAGCAACTGTTCATTCTCAAAGTCAATGCAATTTTATTTGTATAGCCCTAAATTACAGTTCCATTCCCAAAGGGTTTTACAATTTCTGTTCATTCACATCAATTTTTCCAAAACATGTAGATACAGTAAATGACAATGCACAGCACCCTATATCCCTATTGCTGTGCAATAGGTGCCAAGTGGGCAAAGTAGACAAAGTGGCAACAGATTTACAAATAAAACACTCAATATAAGCACTTAAAAACAACAATCACAGATAATGAGGCAAGGCAAAAACAAAATTTCAAGCTGGGATAGCGTCACATGCAGAAGTTTGTTATGCATCTTCTCCAGATGACGCCACATAGAAACACAGTCCAGTGCTGCATCATCAGCAGAGTACCATAGGGATGTTACTGTTTAAATATATAAACAATGTTCTCGGTTTCCATACTGGATCAGTCGAGGGCCAGGTTACCAACAGGTACTCTTGGCCAGCAGGGTTCTGGTGGAAACTATGTTACTGTTGAGCGACAGAGAAGGAGAGGGGGAAGGCATGTCCCGAGGCAACGGGAGATGAGGAAGGGTAGGAGTGTGGAGGTGAGAGTCGGAACTTTGAATGTTGGCACAATGACTGGTAAAGGGAGAGAGCTGGCTGATATGATGGAGAGAAGGAAGGTAGATATACTGTGTGTGCAAGAGACCAGGTGGAAGAGGAGTAAGGCCAGGAGCATCAGAGGTAGGTTCAAACTCTTCTACCATGATGTGGATGGGAAATAGAGATGGGGTAGGGGTACTCCTCAAGGAAGAGTATGTCAAGAGTGTGTTGGAGGTGAAGAGAGTGTCGGACAGAATGATGAGTATGAGGCTGGAAATCGAAGGTGTGATGATGAATGTTGTCGCCGCATATGTCCCACAAGTTGGTTGTGATGGAAGAGACAGAACAATTCTAGAGTGAGTTGGATGAGATGGTGGAGTGTGTACTCAAGGAGGAGAGAGTGGTGATTGGAGCACACGTCAATGCATGTTGGTGAAGAGAACAGTGGTGATGAGGAGGTAATGGGTAGGTATGGTGTCAAAGAGAGGAATGGGTAAGGACAGTCAGTCGTGGATTTTGTGAAAAGGATGTAAATGACTATAGTGAATACATATTTCAAGAAGAGGGAGGAACACATGATCGCGTACAAGAGTGGAGGAAGGTGCACACAGCAGGTTGACTATATCTTATGCAGGAGTTGTAATCTGAAAGAAATTGAAGACTGCAAGGTGGTGACAGGGTAGAATATAGCTAGGCAGCATCAGATGGTGGTCTGTAGGATGACTTTGGAGATCAATCAATCAATCAAGTTGCATTTTATATAGTGCTTTTCTAGCAAGAAGTGGAAGAGAAGGCACAGCCAAGGATCAGCTGGTGGAAATTGAAGAAGACTGTTGTGAGGAGTTCAGGGAGGAGTTACGACAGGCACTGGGTGGTAGTGAAGAGTTGCTGGATGGCAGCTACTGCAGAAATAGCGAGGGAGAAAGCTAGGAATGCACTTGGTGTGTCATCTGGACAGAATAAGGAAGACAAGGAGACTTGGGGGTGGAATGAGGAAGTACAGCAAAGTATACGGAGGAATGTAAGATGGTTGTATCAGTTTTCTTACCTGGATTATTGAGCATGCATAAAGACATATGGAGAAATAGCTTGGCGACAAGTGTGATAGTCGCAGAGATGAATAAAGTAGACAGGAGTACATAAGATGTGCTATAAGGTGAAGAGAGAGGTGGTGAAGGCAGAGGAATATGCATATGGCATATTATGAGAGGGTGGACACTAAGGAAGTAGAAAAGGAGTTGTACCGATTGGCTAGACAGAGGGACTGAGCTGGGAAGGATGTGCAGCAGGTTAGGGTAATGAAGGATAGAGATGAAAATGTGCTGACAAGCGAGGAGAGTTTGTTGAGAAGGTGGAAGGAGTACTTTGAGGGGCTGATGAATGAAGAAAATGAGAGAGAGAGAGAAAGTTGGATGATGTGGGGATAGGGACTCAGCAAGTGTGGTGGATTAGCAAGGATGAAGTGAGGGAAGCTATGAAGAGGATGAAGAGTAGAAAGGTGGTTGGTCCAGATGACATTCCTGTGGATGCATGGAGATGTTTAGTTAGGAGAGATGGCAGTGGAGTTTTTAACCAGATTGTTTAACACAATCTTGAAAAGTTAGAGGATCCCTGAGGAGTGGAGAAGTACTGGTACCAATGTACTTCGGTACATTGTACTGGTACTTTGATACTGGTACCAGTTTTCAAGAATAAGGGTGATGTGCAGAGCTGTAGTAACCGCAGCGGTATGATGTTGATAAGCCACAGTATGAAGTCATGGGAAAAATAATGGAAGCTAGTTTAAGGGGTGAGGTGATGATAAGCAAGCAGCAGTATGGTTTCATGCCAGAAAAGAGCACTACATGTGATGTTTGCTTTGAGAGTGTTGATGGAGAAGTATAGAGTAGGTCAAAATGAGTTACATTGTGTATTTGTCGATTTAGAGAAAGCATATGACAGGGTGCTGAGAGAGGAGTTGGAGTATCATATCAGGAAGTCAGGCGTGGCAGAGAAATATGTATGAGTGGCGCAGGATATGTATGAGGGCAGTGTGACAGTGGTGAGGTGTGTGGTAGGAATGATGGGATGGGTTCGAGGTGGAGTTGGGATTATATTGAGGATCGGCTCTGAGCCCTTTCCTGTTTCCAATTGTGATAGACAGGATGATGGATGAGATCAGGCAGGAGTCTCTGTGGACTATGATGTTCGCGGATGACAATGTGATCTGTAGTGAGAGCAGGGAGCAGGTTGAGGAGAGCCTGGAGAGATGGGCGTATGCACTGGAGAGAAGAATTAAAATCAGTAGGAGCAAGATGAAATACATATTTGTGAACAAGATGGAGGACAGCAGAATGGTGAGGATGCAAGGTGTAGAGGTGACAAAGGCGTATGCGTTTAAATACTTGGGGTCAGTTGTTCAATGTAACGGGGAGTGCAGAAGAGAGTGCAGGCAGGGGGGAGTGAATGGAGAAGAGCGTCAGGAGTGATTTGCGACAGAAGGGTGCCAGCAAGAGTGAAAGGGAATGTTTACAAGATGGTAATGAGACTAACTATGTTGTATGGTTTGGAGATGGTGGCAATGACTAAAAGACAGGAGGTGGAGCTGGAGGTTGCAGAGTTGAAGATGCTAAGACTTTCGTTGGGAGTAACGAAGATGGACACAATTAGGAATGAGTATATTAGAGGGAAAGCTCAGGTTGGATGGTTTGGAGACAAAAGCAAGCGAGGCAAGATTGAGATGTTTTGGACATGTGTGGAGGAGAGATCCTGGGTATATTGGAAGAAGGATGCTGAATATGGAGCTGCCAGTGAAAAGGAAAAGAGGAAGGCCAAGGAGGAGGTTTATTGATCTGGTGAGGGAGGACATGCAGGTGGCTGGCATGACAGAGGAAGATGCAGAGGACAGGAAGAGATGGAAACGCATGATCTGCTGTGGCAACCCCAAATGAGTGTAGCCAAAAGAAAAAGATGAACAATGTTCTCACCTCTACTTTACATGTCTTAAGCTCAACAAATGATCAATAAACCAATACAGAGAATATAAAATGAATGTCTTGTAACATCTTGTACTTTGATATATTTCTCATAAATATAACCTTGAAGTGAGGCTGCTCCAAAAGCAATGTCATTCATTGTTTTTGCAAATATTAGTCATTAGTCAATCATGCTGGTAAAGCCACAACCTGCACATCTTCATCAAGATTAACTCAAGTAAAAGCTGGCAGACACCTTCCAAATAATTGCCCCAGTTACAGCAAATTACACAAGCGGGGAATGTGTTATTGGCAAAGCTGCTCAATATGGCCCCTGTTTATGTGATCATTAGTAGTAATCAATGTAAAGAGACAAGTGACATCCATTCTTCTTTAGTTTCTTCACCATTATCAATAAAAAGGCATCAGTTACAACCCAGCTTCATGTCACTTTGGCAGAGGAAGCTAAATTGTCAAGAAAAACATTGCCAAATGGAGAGAGGATTAACAGTAATTGATCAAACTAATCCCATTTAGTGCTATTATCTATTGAATCAGTAACATGTAAGAAATTAAACATTTAAAGGTAAAATGTGGTATGCAGAGACATATACTTCCAAGGACAGTATATGACATATATTTCATATGCACTGTTAAAAATTAAGCTCACTTTAATGTTTTATTGACTGCTGAGTGAATATGTAGTATAAAATGCTCATTTTCTTTTACTAGCTGTTTAGAATACAGATCAAAATCAATATGTATCCAAATGGTATTCAGCTAATCCCTTGTTTATACACTGTATCCAATTAGGAGGATGAACAGTTTGCAAACCTTACTGCACGCTTTTCCTTGTTATACAATCCTACATCAAAAAGAATGCTATTTAAATATTTCTGCACACATGAATTTAGATAGTTATGCCCAACAGTGGTTTACTTTACAGGAATTTCAAAATCCAAAAGGAAGAAAAAAAACAATTAGTAAGAGAATGCAGATATGAAGTGATGTATAGCAACTTCTTTAGCAGTATACAACGGTTTCCACAAACTTTATTTCCTGTGGATTTTAACGACATACACACTGAGCACTTACTGTGTTTGCATTAAATTTACTTATGCGAAAAGACACTTTCGTTTGCAGGAAAAAACATGCAATGTGTCAATGATATGAGATTTGGAATCTTCACATCAACTCTACACTTTCCTTACTTTCTTGGTCTTTTACAAACCTTATTTTTTTTCTAAATTCAACTATCTCACAATTTCATTGACTTTGTCTCTGTCTCCATGCAAACACTTGTTCAGTTTCTCTCTTACACTCATCGCTTGTCTGCTTTATGCTGGAATTCTAAATGGGTCCCACTAGAGAGGACTTTGGTGCCTTGAGGCCATGCCCCTCTCCTTCCTGCTGATGCCCTGCTTCCTCCTGCCATGCTGCCTGCATCATGCATGATGTATGGGAATCTTCCTCTGTGCATAGCAAGACTAAATCTGGTTGTTTATTTATCAAGTCAGGCAGTAACCTCAGGCGATCGATATCACCCTCTTGCAATATCAAAAGCGGTCTATGAAATGGGATGCACTTACAGCATTTGATATTGAGTGAGTGTGTGGAATATTTTTCTCTGCATGCTGAGAGATGTTGAATCGTGAGATTGATGAGGAAAATGTATCAGTACAGGAGTACACCTCATTTTCCTCAGATTTTTTAATTTAATAGTTTTTTTTTCTTTTCTGGTATTTTGAGCAAACTCTACTGCTGAATGATCTTCTACAACTCTGCACTTTTCAAGAAGCTCCCCCAACATCAGCCAATCGGCCACAACCATAAGAGGAAACAGACTGAAAAAGTGATGATGTAATTATAGCCTTTTATGTTGAAGCAGCATTCATGCAATTTATCATCTTAATGTTGCAGAGTGGAGTCACTCCACTGACGTGGTAGATTCAGTTAAATGATGACACAAACCCACTGTGCAGCAATACATCATAGTCGGCCATGCTGCAACGTGCTAAATAGATATCCAAACTCTGCATTGCTCTGTTTCTCTCCATACCTGAGACATTGCCACACTAGTGGTCCCTGAATGGAGCTGTTGTTTGTTAGGTCCACTGCTGTATTTCTATTCCCTTCCATATAGATTTGTTTTAAAATATACATGTGCACTTAGGTGTAATTAAAATGACTTCTTTTTTTTAATTTACTTCTGATTTTTTCTACCAATTTAGTGGCCAATCGATCCCTATTCTAGTTCAAACACCCACCCTCGTACTGTATGCGTTCGTCAACTGCATCTCTCTGGCCGGCAGTCTTGAAGGAGATGGTATCCAGGCCGAACCACTGCTTTTTCCGACACATACAGGCGCATTCATGTGACGAACACAAGCCGACTCCGCCCCCCTCTGAAGACAGCGTTACCAATTATTGCTGCCTCATCGAATCCGGCCATAGTCGGATCTGACGAGACTGAGGCGCAAACCCCGGTCCCCAGTGGACAACTACATCAATACAAAGCTGATGCTTAGACCGCTACACCACCGCAGACCCTTTTAAAATGACTTCTAATCAGCAGCTATGGCCCAGTCGTAACTGCATCAGTAGTTATGAGAGGTACTGAGAGTGTGCTTCACTGGATCTATTGGAGTTTGCCTTTAAGGAAAACATATATGTACAGGATGTGGTGCCCATTGCTCTCCACACTGTCTAACACTTGGATACAAAAAATCATGCGTAAGAATGATTTTTATTGATTGGAGTTCTGCTTTTAATACCATTACACCTTCAAACTTCACCTTCAAAAACTATAGACACCTTGTGCGATTCAATCTGAGTAGATTTTTAGCTTTTTTAACATTGAGACCATAAAGAATAGGATTAGGGAAAAGCTGTACAAAGAATCTTAAGCACAAGGTCACCATAGGGTTTGATTTATTGCATTTTTTTCATAAATGTACGATCAGATCCGTCTTGTAAAGTGTGCTGATGACATAACTAATGGATCTGACCAGCTATAATGAATAGTCACCTTATAGGAGAGAGATGCATAACTTATTTTTTACAAGACAATTTTGTATACTTTTTGCAGAGTTGTTATTGAGTTTTTTAAAAAGTTCTGTGCACACAAGCACAGGCCCTTTCAAAGAATTAAGCTCTTGTGTGCAGAGTGATTGTTATCGACCTTCCAACTATATAAGAAATATAGAATTGTAGAGCGTTTACTTGCACTGCTGATCTTGTAAATAGTCCTCTGGGTCACCCTTCATCCAGGCTCCCTGTCCATCTCACACTGGGTAGACTACACCATTCATTTAACTCCCCAACAAGTAGTTGAAAAAGTTTCTTTACTGGTGTTGTATACTGTCTAACAATAGGGCTGTATCATGATTCTGCACTCTATATCTCCAACTTGGTTGTTTTCTTTATGCCGGTCTGTGTTGTCTTAGCTTGTTGAAATTATTCATTCTTGTGTTTGTTTGTTTATTTCATTATTTTGTTTTTGTTTTTACATGTGATGTGATAGAGCTCTCCTGGGTTCGAGACCCGAGGTAGTCCAACCTTGGGGGTCATCCCGGGTTGTCCTCTGTGTGGAGTTTGCATGTTCTCCCCATGTCTGCATGGGTTTCCTCCAGGTGTTCCGGTTTCCTCCCACAATCCAAAGACATGTAGGTCAGGTGAATCGGCCATCCTAAATTGTTCCCAGGTGTGAATGTGTCAGCCCTGTGATGGACTGGCGGCCTGTCCAAGTTCTCTCCCCGCCTGCCGCCAAATGGCTGCTGGGATAGGCTGCAGCACCCCATAACCCTAAGCTGGATAAGCAGTTTGGATAATGGATGGATGGATGTGATAGAGCTCTGTGTGCATATATTTAACTTCTAATGCAGTGTTATTGATATAAAGCATTCCAATGCAGTGTTACTGTGAATAGCAAATAACCTAACTCTTGAGTTGACTTTTTGCCACATGAGAACAGCAAGCAAAACATGAAATCAGAAATAATGACTTCATATAGTAAAATTCAGAGGCAAGCCACAACCACTGGAGCTGAAGGTTGAAGCCAACGTGGAAGTGTCTTAAGTTGCAGTTCCACCATGGCCACTAGGGGATGGCTCTAAATAACTACCAGTCCAATAGAAGTCAATTAAGGAATTCCAAGTTTCTACCTTCAAATAAAAAGGCAATAATATTTTTCTACAGGAGGCTGGGATATAAATCGCTAATTTTCAGTCTGGCATACCATATGAGGGAGGTGAGCTTGAAAGTTATTGTTCCGTTAAGAAGACATTGAGGATTAAAAAAATATATTTAGGGGGGGGTGTCTAATTTGATTGACAGGTCTGTCAATCAGTCTATCAGTCCGTCTGCCACCCAGGTCTCAAGCCAGTTTCATTCACGATCGACTCCTTTGACTGACAAGATGGCAGCAAACATAAAGACAAACTAGGCTTCAAAATGCTACTTCGGAAACCAATGGGTGGCATCATAGGCGCTATGTTCATCTTTTTTTCTAAAGTCTGTGATTGGAAAAGAGGATTTCTGGGGGATTTTTTTTTCAATATATATGATATACGCTTGGTAGCATATATCATATAGATACTGCCTGTCCATTCATTCCATCTAGTATTATCCAAACCACTTATCCTGCTCTCAGGTTCAAAGGGATGCTGGAGCCTATCCCAGCAGTCATTGGGTGGCAGGCAGCGAGACACCCTGGACAGGCCGCCAGTCCATCACAATAGATACTACCCTTGCAATAAATTATTGCATAGATTTAAAGAAGATATTTCTCCAGTATGCTCTTTCTGCAAAACAGAAATTGAATCAATTCCTCATTTGTTCTTACTGTCAAGAGTTCTAGGTTGAAGTTGCTGGGTTGATTTTCCTAAGCTTTAACAGACTGACACCAATTTTAGAAGACATGGTCTTGTTTCTGAACTGTAATACAGACTCACAATCCACTAACAATGCTCTCAAGCTTATCTGTCTTGTTGGCAAATATCACATACATAAGGCTAAAGTGATCCAGATCACACCTAATATCCGGCTGTTTCTAAGATAACAACAAACAAAAAAGCTATTAAGACCTCTCAAATAATAGAGAAAATACTTGGTAATAAAAATATATAAATTGCATAATATATATATATATATATATATATATATATATATATGAGCTTGCAGCTCCCTCGTACATTCTGATGCTGACTGTTTTTTTTTAAACTTTTTTCTTTCTTTTTCTTTTTTTTTCTTTATTTTAATATATATATATATGCTGTTGATGTCTTATGTATAAACAGAAGATGTTAAAGTTGACCAGTTCTCTATGTATTAAATTGACTGATGTATTTCTCAGTAGTGAACCATGGGGTCTGGCAGTGGGCCTTCAATGACACAATGATATTGTAATCAGCCAAATTTTTGGGGTATTTTTTAATATGTGAACAGCCCTGACACACAGCTCTAACACACACACACTCACAAAGTGCACCTATCTCAGCACCACAGGTGAAAGCCTCTGACACACACAGCTTACCTACACACACACACGCACACACAAAAACACACATACACACACCGCCAGTAACTCAGCGCCTGAAGATCCACCAAAATCAAATCCATTGGATATCAAATAGCCCTTGTCTCTCTCCACGCATTGAAAACAATGAAAATGCACATGACATGGCCTCCGCTTCTGGCCTACAACATCACCATGGACAGCACTAGCATGCAGCATCATAAAACCTCTTCTTTACAAACTGACCAGACCAAGTCAAAGCAATTCATGATCAATGAATAAAAATAACAATAAAATCAGCCTTCACATTCAAAATATGCCATGAGCAAAGTCGCAACACAATCATATGCAAAATATGCCAAATCTTACACCATAATACTGAGTATAGTAGGCCTAACATTACATGAGCAAAGTGTGGTATTAACCAGCTATGAAGTGCCATCACAATATGTAAATTGAATACACTAGCATTGATTTGGAGTAAAATAAAATTAGCTTACTTTATTAGGCTACTTGAATATAAAGCCCATCCATCGGTCCTTCTTTGTGAAGTGGACAATGGCAGCCTCATGCAGTTTGTCCTTGGATTTAAGTTCCATCAGAAGGCCGTTTTCTATGGACATAAGTGCCAAAGCTCCCTGTCGATCCTGTCCCATTGCGTTTCTGGTGTGTGTCTGCATGCGCGTAGGGGCCAAGAAAGACCGCTCAACTGAAGAGGTGGATATGGGGATGGTCAACACCAGATAGGTGTGGTGATGAAGCTGCTGTATGCTCTCATTCAGCTCCTTCTGTGTAAGGAAATGAAGCAGGTCCGCTGGGCTTCTTCCCTTGAAGTTTGACATGTTGTACATGACTGTCAGTTCAGTCTTGAGCCTAAGGAGGTCAAAGTGCCCCCCATAGTTTCCCCCAAGACTTTCAAACTCAGAGTTGGGGAACTTTTCTCTGTATGTTGAGAACGTCTTTCGGTCCAGGAGGGCAAGGAACAGGAGCATTTTGTGGTCCTTGAACCTGTTCCTTAGTTGAGTGAGAAAGTTGTCCAGGATCTCACTGTGCAGCTGTTGGTACACACCGCGCACATCTCTTTTGACCTTGTCTACATGCGCTGCGCCCACTAGGAGCCCTGGTGTCATGCACACTGTTCCTCAAAGATAGTGTCAAAATTCCCCTTTCTCTCTCTGTGGTGCTGCAAAAGTCATGAATGCTGGACCAACAAAACAGCATATCAAATGCCTTATTCTGCAAGATCCCAAGCAGCACATCAGCATATGCAAAAATCGAGTTGAA
The DNA here is from genome assembly GCF_029633865.1 of Lampris incognitus. NCBI lineage: Eukaryota > Metazoa > Chordata > Actinopteri > Lampriformes > Lampridae > Lampris > Lampris incognitus. The sequence goes on from NC_079215.1 coordinate 34,603,166, forward strand.
TGTGGAGAGTAGAAAGCAGAACTCAAAGCTTGTAAGCAGTGTTATGTATCCATCTGCGCTATGAACTGCATCTTCTGCAAAGTCATCAAGTTGGTCCACTATACATTCAAAGAGCTCCAGGAGTTCCTCTCTCCACTCATACACATTGCAAACCAAATGCGATGAAAAGTTCCACCATGTTGGAGCCACTCTCAGGAGTCTTCGCTGGCATATCTCATTCAGCAGTTTGGTACGTTTCACTGATTTTGTGAAAAAGGCTGTCAGGCCACTGAGATGAGAGGGAAAAAAAAACAACCTTGCACTCTTTAATTTTAGCAGTGCCTTGCCACATGATAAGGTTCAGAGAGTGTGCATAACAGTGAATGAAAAGAGCTTGTGGTATTTTTTCTTTAATTTTGGCTTGTACTCCATTCAGACCAGAGGCCATGACTGCGGCACCATCGTAACACTGGGGCACTACTTTGGCAGTGCATTCCTCTAAGAACTCAAGAACCTGGCCTGCCACTGCCTCTGCACATTTATCCTCACTGATGTCATCATACTTGAAGAACCTCTCCTTCCCACCACCATCATAAGCATAACGCAGAACATAAGACATCTGAGCAGTATTACTGATATCAGTTGTCTCGTCGACCATAATGGAAACAAAATGTGTTTTCTTCACTTCATCTTTCATAACTTCCATCATCACATCTGCAACCAACTGTATCAGATCGTTCTGAATTTTGCTGGATGTGCCCATGAATACTGTGGCGGTATTAAGATGACAGCGGAGGGGGGGGGGTGTCGTATTCAGACAAAAACTCCAACATCTTCAAGTAGTTCCCTTTATTGTCAGAGTCTTTGCCCTCATCATGTCCTCTAAATGCAAGCTCTTGCTTCCCCAGAAACACAACGATGTTGATTAGATGCTTCAATATTTCATTGTTCTGCTTGACCATGTTGTTGTGAGCCAGAATTTGGTTGCAACACTGCTCATCTAGCTGAAGATCTACCCTGACATCCCCGAAAGTTTTTAAACTCACCGTAGCTTGCAGGTGTGCAGCAGATGCCTGGTGATGGTGGGCTGACTTTGTTAGATTACCGAGGCTAATAAATCCACTAGACGTCCAGGCAGAGGATTTATCAGTTGAAAATAGCAAGACAACTCCAGCAATACAGCCTGTTCGTTTTTTTGAATCCAGTCGTCAGTTGGTAGTTGTCTGTCTTAATATGCCTCTCAAAACCTTTCCCATTTTTGGTTAGTTCAAGAGCGGGGGTTGGCCTTCCATTTCTAATCACTTGTTGCTTTTCCCCGAAAGCACTTCTTGAGCAGGGTAATGCTAACAAGCTAGCTACAATGTCACTCTTGTCTCCATCTGTAGCCATACTTCATCTTTAACTTCTTTCTCTAACTAAACTAAATTCATCGCACTCGTCTGATACACAGACTAATGTTAGCGATGTGTGGTTCGATTGGTTTAAGTGAACCAGTAGATTTGAAAGAGTCGATCAATCACAAGTAATGACTCCTCAGCAACCACACATAAATTATTTTATATGAGTGAGCCTCATCTGGATAGGTCTGGACTTCTAGAAGTCCTTGGGCGATATTTTTTTTGTCCCACCCACTACAACAACAAAATATGATTGGCTGATTCACCTGTCACTTTCTAAGTAAACACACAAGCACAAGGACTTCTAAGCAGTCCTAACCAATGAAGGAGCCAGCAAGCTAACCCTTTTCTCTGCCAAGAAACAACAACAACAAAATCTGATTGGATAACTCGATTTTCATGGTTTCAGGACAGCAACCCTTTCATCACCGAAGCAAATTTAATAGAAACTAGGGCTAAAATTAGAATTAGAAGAGAGAATTATTATTCAATGAAAGATTTTAAATAGGGCATTTAAAATGCTGATATGTTGGGCCTTCTCTGAAGTCCTATAAGTCCTTAAGTGTTCCCCTCTGGTATTTCTCTGTATAATATTTTGTAATTCTTGAAATGTGTTCAATAATTAAAAATAAAAAAAAACTACCAACAGGAGAAAAAAAAATTGTGTCCCCCTACAGCAGACGGAACTTGTCATAAAGCCCACCTATGTAGAGGAAAGATACGATTGGTCGATTTTACTGCCATTTGAAATTAATCTCATTGTAGACTTCTGTAAAATAATAGCTGGACAACCAATCACAAAGCTGAAAGCTCATCATTTTCGTCCTAGCAACTGCAGAGACAGCAAAATTATCTTCTTCTTCTTTGTTCAGCTTGTTCCCTGTTTTTCAGAAGTCGCCACAACGGATTGTACAGTTTTCATCGGTACCCTGTGAGGGCACAGCACCAATGGCAGCCGTTGTTAACACGGGCCTCAGCCAATCCTGTATAGAGCCTTGACTGATCCGGTATGGTCTAGTCCAGGGGTCTCCAACCTTTTTTCCTCTGAGAGCTACTTTTACAAAATGAAAATGGCCGAGAGCTACTCGTGTTTCGAAACATTTATTCTCATAGCTTATTTCAACCTAAACAAACTGAATAAGCTTGTTTTGCCTAAACATTCACAAAATTTTGGTTTCCACAACTCATGTTTTGTATTAAAACATCACAAAAGGTATTTAATTCACCTGCATGTGCGTTTTGTATTTCTGCATGCATTTCTTTCTAGTCTATCTCACACTATCAAATTAAAATATGAATGCTGTCAAAACAAAATGCAATTACAAATACACAGATATTATTACTTACTTGTCATTTTGTTATATCTGTCCACATGTCACTGTATCACTTCACAAGAGTATTCACATGTACAGTTATATGTGTGACGTGTATTCAGTCTTTTGTAGTTAGTGAGATGACTGGCACTGCATGGAGTCAACAAGAGAGGCGTATGTATGCTGGAGTGTATCCACTCAGGTTCACTCTTATGGAGTCATTTAAATGTTCATCTGTCAGTCTTGTTCTGAATTTTGATTTCACGACATTCATGTCAGAAAAGGCCGACTCACAGAGGTATGTAGACCCAAACAAAGCAGAAATTTTCAGAGCTGCTTGGTGAAGATTCTTATTGTTAGTTATCTGGCTCTACTAAGCTCCAGAAATGCTGAGAATGCTGTTGAGCCTTTAACTGCACATTATTTTGAAGGTTTATTACCCCAGTTTCCATTTCTACAGGATCAACACAGAAAAGTTCAGCAATCTGTCCTGAAATCTCACTTATGTCCACATCCATGAAGGGGTTGGCCATAAATGTCACACAGGGCTCAAGTTTCTCAAAGTCACTGAATCTGTCTGCAAACTCCTGTGCAAGCCTTGCCAAGAGGTCACAATACTTGGAAACATTTAAAATGCTGGCTGCACCTGTGTGACTTTCCAACATCTTTGAGACACAGGGGAAGTGCTGAAACCTTTTGTTTTTCACTTGCTGAATGTACAATGACAGTTTTGCACTGAAGATATGTTTTTATCTTTGCCTTGTAACTGTAGGTTCAGGTCATTAATTTTCTCAGTTACATCTTTCAGGAAAGCAAGATCAAGTAGCCACTCTGCATCAGATAATAGGGTGGTATCCTCCTCCCTTGTTTCCATAAATGCCTTGATTTCACCCAGCAAGGAAAGAAAGCGCTGTAGTATTTTACCCTGATTTAGCCATCTGACTTCAGTGTGGAGGAGGAGATCCCCATACTTCACAGAGCATTCCTCCAGGAACAACTTGAAGCTCCGGTGTTGTTTAGCTTTTGCTCAAATAGAGTTGATGATCTTAACAACAGGCGGCATCACACGGTCAAATTCCATAACTTTTGCGCATATAGCCTGTTGGTGAATGATGCAGTGATAGTTCAGAAACTTTGGAAAGTCCGGGTCCGCTTTGCAGTGCACAATAAATCCCGAGTGACGACCTGCCATAGCATGGGCTCCATCAGTTGTTACAGACACCAGCTTTTCAATAGGGGTCTTTTTTTCTACAAAGTAGTCCTTCACTGCATTGTAAATATCAACTCCCCTGGTTGTGGTTTTCAGTGGAAGTTAGGTCAAAAACTCTTCTTTGGTGGAAAAGTCATCAAACACCATCCGAATGAAAACAGCTAGCTGGGCTGCATCACTGGAGTCGACAGACTCGTCATACTGAATTGAAAACCATTTGCACCTGTTCGTGTCCGAGTCCAGCTGTTTTACCGCATCCAGACAGCGCAGACACTCTCCTTGCCACAGTATTAGCACCAAGTTGTACATCGGCAATAGCAGACAACATTTCTGTCTTACTTTTATGGTACCCGAATAACGTTTCAGCCACCGCAGTCATAGCCTCCTTTACAATCCGCCATCGGTGAAGGGCTTTTTGTGCTTCGTTAAGATGTGCACCACTTTAAATTAAGCCTCTGTTGCTGCTCTGGCCTTCTTCGTTGGTCTTGTGAACAGAGGCTGTTGTCTTTGAAGCATAGTTTTCAGCTCCTTTATCTTCTCTTTTCGTACACTGCTACCTGCAGGGAAGGCCTGTGAAAAATTGCTGTGGACTTTGGTGAAATGGCGCTCCACGTTACATCTTTTACCGACTGACACGCTAGCTCCGCAGATCAGACACACACACATGTTGTTTACATTCGTGAAACAAAACTCTGTTTTCCACTCTCCGTGAAAATAGTATGTTTTTAGCCTCTTACTGGTATGGGCAGCTGCCGCGGTCATGGTTGCTGTTCGTCTCACATCACCACTGACTCATCAAGCTTGACAGCAGTGCAAATGTTTGATCGACAACTAATTGGCAAATAATCATTTCGTGTAAGGAGGGGCCGAACACCTGTGAATTTGATTGGATATAAATGTAAGCAGGTTTTCCAAGTGACCAAACAAATTTGACTCATCAAGTTTTCAAATTTATAGTCCGCGGTGGTGTAGCGGTCTAAGCATCGGCTTTGTGTCGATGCAGTTGCCCACTGGGGACCGGGGTTCGCGCCCCGGTCTCGTCAGATCCGACTATGGCCGGACTCGATGAAGCAGCAATAATTGGCAGCGCTGTCTTTGGGAGGGGGGGGGGTCGGCTTGTGTTCGTCATATGAAAGCATCTCTGGGTGTGTGTGGGGAAAAAGCAGTGGGGAGGCCTGGAGTCACCTTGTCCCGGATGTGGGGAGGCATCTCCTTCAAGACTGCCGGCCGGAGAGATGCAGTTGGCGAACGCATGCAGTACGAGGGTGGATGTTGGAACTAAAATAGGGAGCGATTGGCCACTAAATTGGGAGAAAAAGGGGAAAATCAGTGATAAATAAAAAAGTTTTTAAATTTATGAAAGATTCATTAACCCTTTGGCGAGCTACTTGAAAAGGGGCTGCGAGCTACCGGTAGCTCGCGAGCCACGTGTTGGAGACCCCTGGTCTAGTCAATCCTAATAATATTTTGACAAAAATTTACGCCGGATGCCCTTCCTGACAAAACCACTAAACCTATGGTAAAGCACTGGATGACATGTCATTATTCATGGACTTGTACTCATGCTTATCACAAAATTCTGATAAGGACAAAAAGGGGCTTCTTTCATTCAACCTTTCACATTCAAAAACAAACTGAAGACTCAGGTTTGAAGGGTTTATTTTCTCAGAAAAAAAAATTAGATATTGATTGTCAAAATAAGAATTGATAAAATAAGATTAGAACTGATAGCTTTTTAGGTACTATTTTTTTAGAATAGCGTAGGCCTTCTCAGATGGCCTATAGGGCCCAAAGGTTCCCCTTTGGTGTATATATATATATATATATATATATATATATATATATATATATAAAATCCAGTGGATTGACAGCTGATGATTGCTTATGGCATGAAACAAGCTTGTGCTGTCTCATGAAGAATTTACTTGACTCACTGGATTATTTTGCTTCTTATTTGTTAAGCGCTTTCCCTACCATTGAGTGTTTCTTTTAACAAAGTTATATATGAGCCAAAACATTATGACCACCTGCCTAATATGCTGTTGGTTCTCCATGTGCCACCAAAACAGTGCTGACCCGCATGGTATTTGGCACCAAAACATTAGCAGAATAGCCTTCAAGTCCTGTAAGTTGCAAGGTGGAGCCGCTGTGGATCGGACTTGTCAGTCCAGCATATCCCCCAGATGCTCAATCAGATTGAGATCTGGAGAATTTGGAGGCCAGGGCAACACCTTGAACACTTCATCAAGTTCCTAAAACCATTCCTGCACAAAGTTTGCAGTGTTTCAGGGCACATTATCCTGCTGAAAAAGACCACTGCCATTAGGGAATACCATTAACATGAAGGGGTACACCTGGTCTGCAACAATGTTTAGGTGGGTGGCACATGTCAAATTGACATCCACATGATTGGCCAGACCCAGAGTTTCCCAGCAGAACATTGCCCAGAGCATCACACTCCCTCCACTGGCTTGTCGTCTTCCCATTGTGCATCCAGGTGCCATCACTTCTCCAGGTAAGCAGCAGACACGTATATGGCCATCCCCATGATAAAAACAAAAAACAAAAAAAAAAACGAGACTCTCAGACCAGGCGACCTTCTTCCAATCCTCTGAGGTCCAATTCCAATGCTCGCTTGCCCATTATAAGCACTTTCAATGGTAGACAGGGGTCATTATCATCATCGGTGGTCACGTGGGGTCGAGTATGACTGTCCTCCTTCTAGGTCCTTGTGGGTCTTCAGGTGGGCAAGGAGCCTTGTGGGAGGACGCCTGAGCATGAAAGCTTTTTACGTGGAGAGGATGATTTGCCTGCAGCGACCACACAGTCCTTGGCTGGGGGTGGCCAGAGTCCAATGGCATGGAGGACCAAGATGAATGGAGACCACCATCTGTTGCAGCCTACATCAGTCAATCAACTAATCAGACTTTATTTATATAGCACTTTTCATACAAACAAATGTAACATCTGCCTTCACTGACATTGTGATCTAAAGACATCTTCCACCAGTTGTACCGTTGAAGTCTTTCTTGGATCGCGCTTCATCTGGAAACTCCCCCTTAAGCTATCTGCCTTGGGTGACCCTACCAGGAGCCAAGCTCCGGACGGCATAGCTCTTGGGATCATTGGTACACACAAGCTTTTCCACCAAGGCAAGGTGGCGATCCAGGAGAAGAAAAAAGGGTGTCATCATGGGCACTCTGACTAGTCTGAGGCTATGCAGCCCCATAAGCAGCAGGGTGCAATGCACTGTGTTGTCACATACTCCTCCCATAACCATCATTAACATTCTCTGTGACTTGTTCCGCAATACACCTTCTGTCGGTTTGAATAAGGCGGGGTAGCTTTCATTGCTCTCACACATCAGTTTTTGGTTTGTCTCTCCTCGGACCACCATTGGTAGGTACTCGCCACCCCACAAGCCTTGTTGTTACAGAGCTGCTGTGAGCCAGTTGTCGGGCCATAACAATTTGGCCTACGTCAATGTTGCTTAGGTCTTAACTCCTGTCCATTTCTCCTGCATCCAATACATTGACTACAAGAACTGATTGTTCACTTACCATCTAATCCAGACATTGACATGTCCCCTTGTTTGGAGATAATCAATGTTATTCAGTTCACCTGTGAGTGTTTATTATGTTTTAGCTCATCAATGTGTACACACACACACACACACACACACACACACATATATATATATATATATATATATATATATATATATATATATATATATATATATATATCATATACTGTATATTATATTAATCCCCGTGGAGACATTTTTTCTCTGCATTTAACCCATCCCAGCTGTGTAGCTAGGAGCAGTAGGCAGCCGCCGTGCAGTGCCCTGGGACCAACTCCAGTTCGTCGTGCCATGTCTCAGTCAGGGACACAGACAGGAGTAGTAACCCTAACATGCATGTCTTTTTTTTTTTTTTTTTGATGGTGGGAGGAAACTGGAGGACCCGAAGAAAACCCAACGCAGACACGGGGAGAACATGCAAACTCCACACAGAGGACGGCCTAGGATGACCCCCAAGGTTGGACAACCCCGGGGTGCGATCCCAGGACCTTCTGGCTGTGAGGTGACAGCGCTAACCACTGTGCCACCTATATATATATATATATATATATATATATATATATATGTGTGTGTGTGTGTGTGTGTGGTATATACAGTGCATTCGGAAAGTATTCACACCCCTTCACTTTCCCCACATTTTGTTATGTTACAGCCTTATTCCAAAATGGATTAAATTCCTTTTTTTCCTCATCAATCTACATACAATACCCCATAATGACAAAGCGAAAAAGGTTTTGTAGAAATGTTTGCAAATTTATTAAAAATAAAAACTGAAATATTGCATATACATAAGTATCCACACCCTTTACTCAGTACTTGGTTGAGGCACCCTTGGCAGCGATTACAGCCTCAAGTCTTCTTGGGTATGAAGCTACAAGCTTGGCACACCTATATTTGGGGTATTTCTCCCATTCTTCTCTGCAGATCCTCTCGAGCTCTGTAAGGTTAGATGGGGAGCGTCGCTGCACAGCTATTTTCAGGTCTTTCCAGAGATGTTCAATGGGGTTCAAGTCTGGGCTCTGGCTGGGCCACTCAAGGACATTCACAGACTTGTCCTGAAGCCACTCCTTCATTGTCTTGGCTTTGTGCTTAGTGTCATTGTCATGTTGAAAGGTAAACCTTCGCCCCAGTCTGAGGTCCTGAGCACTCTGGAGCAGGTTTACATCAAGGATCTCTCTGTACTTTGCTCCATTCATCTTTCCCTCGATCCTGGCTAGTCTCCCACTTCCTGCCACTGAAAAACATCCCCACAGCATGATGCTGCCACCATCATGCTTCACTGTAGGGATGGTATTAGCAAGGTGATGAGAGGTGCCTGGTTTCCTCCAGACGTGACGTTTGGCATTCAGGCCAAATAGTTCAATCTCGGTTTCATCAGACCAGAGAATCTTGTTTCTCATGGTCTGATAGTCCTTTAGGTGCTTTCTGGCAAACTCCAAGCGGGCTGTCATGTGCCTTTTACTGAGTAGAGGCTTCCGTCTGGCCACTCTACCATAAAGGCCTGTTTGGTGGAGCGCTGCAGAGATGGTTATCCTTCTGGAAAGTTCTCCCATCTCCACAGAGGAAGACTGGAGCTCTGTCAGAGTGACCATCGGGTTCTTGGTCACCTCCCTGACCAAGGCCCTTCTCCCCCGATTGCTCAGTTTGGCTGGGTGGCCAGCTCTAGGAAGAGTCCTGGTGAATCCAAACTTCTTCCATTTATGAATGATGGAGACCACTGTGCTCTTCAGAACCTTCAAAGCTGTAGGAATTTTTTTGTACCCTTCCCCAGATCTGTGCCTCGATACAATCCTGTCTCGGAGGTCCACAGACAATTCCTTTGACTTCATGGCTTGGTTTCTGCTCTGACATGCACTGTCAACAGTGGGACCTTATATAGACATGTGTGTGCCTTTCCAAATCATGTCCAATCCATTGAATTTACTACAGGTAGACTCCAATCAAGATGTAGAAACATCTCAAGGATGATCAGTGGAAACAGGACTACCCTGAGCTCAATTTTGAGTGTCACAGCAAAGGGTGTGAATACTTATGGACATGCAATATTTCAGTTTTTTATTTTTAATAAATTAGCAAACATTTCTACAAAACCTTTTTCACTTTGTCATTATGGGGTACTGTGTGTAGATTGATGAAAAAAAAGGAATTTAATCCATTTTGGAATAAGGCTGTAACGTAACAAAATGTGGGGAAAGTGAAGGGGTGTGAATACTTTCTGGATGCACTGTATGTAGTATATATGGGCAGCACAGTGGTTTATATATATATAACTGTTAAAAGAAACACACAGCGGTAGGGAAAAGCTCAACAAATAAAGAGCAAAATAATAATAATCCATGATGATTGCTTATGGCATGAAACAGGCTTGCATTGTCTCATAAAGAATTTACTTGACTCACTGGATTATATATATATATATACACTACCGTTCAAAAGTTTGGGATCACCCAAACAATTTTGTGTTTTCCATGAAAAGTCACACTTATTCACCACCATATGTTGTGAAATGAATAGAAAATAGAGTCAAGACATTGACAAGGTTAGAAATAATGATTTGTATTTGAAATAAGATTTTTTTTACATCAAACTTTGCTTTCGTCAAAGAATCCTCCATTTGCAACAATTACAGCATTGCAGACCTTTGGCATTCTAGCTGTTAATTTGTAGAGGTAATCTGGAGAAATTGCACCCCACGCTTCCAGAAGCAGCTCCCACAAGTTGGATTGGTTGGATGGGCACTTCTTTGAGCAGATTGAGTTTCTGGAGCATCACATTTGTGGGGTCAATTAAACGCTCAAAATGGCCAGAAAAAGAGAACTTTCATCTGAAACTCGACAGTCTATTCTTGTTCTTAGAAATGAAGGCTATTCCATGCGAGAAATTGCTAAGAAATTGAAGATTTCCTACACCGGTGTGTACTACTCCCTTCAGAGGACAGCACAAACAGGCTCTAACCAGAGTAGAAAAAGAAGTGGGAGGCCGCGTTGCACAACTGAGCAAGAAGATAAGTACATTAGAGTCTCTAGTTTGAGAAACAGACGCCTCACAGGTCCCCAACTGGCATCTTCATTAAATAGTACCTGTTAGAGCCTGTTTGTGCTGTCCTCTGAAGGGAGTAGTACACACCGGTGTAGGAAATCTTCAATTTCTTAGCAATTTCTCGCATGGAATAGCCTTCATTTCTAAGAACAAGAATAGACTGTCGAGTTTCAGATGAAAGTTCTCTTTTTCTGGCCATTTTGAGCGTTTAATTGACCCCACAAATGTGATGCTCCAGAAACTCAATCTGCTCAAAGAAGTGCCCATCCAACCAATCCAACTTGTGGGAGCTGCTTCTGGAAGCGTGGGGTGCAATTTCTCCAGATTACCTCAACAAATTAACAGCTAGAATGCCAAAGGTCTGCAATGCTGTAATTGCTGCAAATGGAGGATTCTTTGACGAAAGCAAAGTTTGATGTAAAAAAAATCTTATTTCAAATACAAATCATTATTTCTAACCTTGTCAATGTCTTGACTCTATTTTCTATTCATTTCACAACATATGGTGGTGAATAAGTGTGACTTTTCATTGAAAACACGAAATTGTTTGGGTGATCCCAAACTTTTGAACGGTAGTGTATATATATATATATATATACTAGAAGAACCCCGCTACAATGTAGCGGTACCCCACTTCAAGTGGGGGTGGAAAGGGGCTAAATGGCAAGTAGTAGACAATGGTCACTGGTGAGGCAAGTATTAGGGGAATCTGAGTGGTGAATGGTCTAAGTGTGTCAAGTCTGGATGGTAGGTGTAGAAGGGACAATACAGTAAGCTTGGGGAAGGGAAAATAAGATACTGGAAAAACATTTAGGTGAAAAAATCAAAAATGCTCAGAATCATCTGAAATGCCGAGAAAAGTGGTTTTTAGCCATTTTTAGAAAAATGCATATTTTGCATATGTATGCATAATTATGCATAATTTTAATTTTCTGGGATTTTTCCCTTACTCTCTGAGACAACACCTGCCACCTCCAAAAATAATTAGGATCATAAATGCTTTAGTTTTTGGTCCCGCTATCTGCACTAACTAAGACACACACACTAACACCACACACACACACACATTCCGAAAATATATGAGTAGATATATATATATATGTGTGTGTGTGTGTGTGTATGTGTGTATGTGTGTGTGTGTGTGTGTGTGTGTGTGTGTGTGTGTGTGTGTGTGTGTGTGTGTGTGTGTGTGTGTGTGTGTGTGTGCCAGAGATTGGGGGTTCAAACTCCGGTTGGGAAAAGTATCCAGTAGGAGTCATACTGGCTTGGACGTTGCTGGGGTCAACAAGGTCCATGTCAGATTTTGGGAAACCAGGGCAACTTGATGAGAAATGGAATGGGCTACTGGAACAAGACATTCATGGACAAGGGCTTAGAACCTGGAATTGATAGAATAACATCAATTCCAGGATGATGGAATTGGAATGCTACTACCAATGCTAGACCCCTGGAGAGGGGCTATATGAAGCTAATATGCGATCTGTGGATGAGTAGGAGACCTACTTCCACACTGACTCAGAAGCAGTTAGCGGCTCAGTGCTCAAACATCAATAGAAGGAAGCTACTGTCACGACTTCAGATGGAGGGGCTCCAACAGGATGGCCATACAGTTCAGCACCCTGAATTGGCAGCCCCATAGGCAGGAGATACATGAGGACAGACTCCAACCAACTGAAACACTCCTACCAGACATAACAGCTGAAGCTACTGAGGTTCAAATAACAATCATGGCCAGACTAAAGACAGAATACTCCAGGACAGGGCTTCCATGACTCAGTGACAAACTACCATCACAAAGCCTGCTTGCGGATGTGAACACAGCCTTATGCAACATATAAACTGCCACCATAACAGAGACCAATAAACTTGTATATGCCACTCCAACCACAATCCTGGAGATGCAGCATGGAGAGATGTTAAACAGTTAACAGAGGTGTGATGAAAGACAGGCCATGGTTGAAGAAGTACAGCAAGATGTCTAAAACTGAGGCCCTGGAAACTGCCAAACAAAGGCTCACAGCTCTGGCCATGAGGCTGAAGAGATACACTATAAGTAGAAGCCAAATGAGTAAATGGCCTGTTTGTCAAAGAACCATTCAAAGTGCACTCCCAGCTGCAGAGTAACAAGGAAAAAAACATCAGACCCACCCAGAGCAGAGACTGAGCAATACTGGAAGGATAAATGGGAAAAGGAGGCATCATACAACACCAATGCGCAGTGGCTGGTGGGCCTAAGAGCAGACCACAGCAATATCCCAGAACAAGAGCCAGATATCATCATAGTGGCTGACATCCAACAATGAGTCTCAAACATGAAGAGCTGGACTGAACCAGGCCCTGACATGATTTACGCCTACTGGTTGAAAAAGCTAATGGCACTACATGAACGCCTGGCGACACAGATGAACCAGCTGCTAACATCAGGGCCTCACCCTGGCTAGCTAACATGGGAGAACAATACTGATCATGAAGGATTCCCACAAGGGTTCAAACTACCTGATAACTGGCTGATTAACTGCCTCTCCACAACATGGAAGATCCTGTCAGGCACCATAACAGCTAAGCTGAATGGGCACATGAGTCAATATATGAGCAAAACTCAGAAAGGAATTAGGAACAACACCAGAGGGTCAAAGCATCAGCTACTGGTTGATGGAGCAGTCACCCAATACTCTAAGACCAGACAGACCAACCTGAACACAGCCTAGATTGACTACAAGAAAGCCTACGATACAGTATGTGGGGCTACATTCGGCAAAGCTTAATTGAAGCATTTTTTTATAACTGTTTATCGGTTTTCTAAATGCACATAAATGTGAAAATATAAACATAAATATGACAATGAAACAGTTTTTAAGGAGGATGAAGATCCAATTTGTTTGTTAGAATAAAATAAAGAAAAGGAAAATAAAAAAAGTCCCATATCCCAGTCACATTCATCTTCTGTCCTGATTGCGAATCACTTTCATAATCTCCGTATAGTCACATATTACATCCTGTATTATATTCACTTGTTATAAGAAATTTTCAGCAGACTATTTCTTATCCTAATTGACTACGAGGCACACCAGCATAACCTAAACATTTTTCATTTTTCATCTAGGTTGTCAGAGAGGTAGGCTAATACAATATATATTTTTTTTAATCTAATAACGAACAACATTAAGCCCAACTATTTACCTATAACAAATTACAACAGAAATGTTGATGTGCTCTCGATGTCCACAATAAACAGTTAGGAGTTAATAAATACTGTTTTAATGATGTTTGATAGACACGTTTAATTCTAACCATTATTCATATTATTTACTGGATACTTGACTTATGCAGACACATCACATTGAGGCCTATTTGAGAGTTAAATATAAAACATAATTTGTCTTCGTCTAATTCTGTTAACTGTTCATACCTCAAACTGTGTTTATAGTTTGATTCACAATCAAGCTGTAAACACACTGCAATAAATTTGTTTTACAAATAACTAATTTGTTATGCGCCTAAGTGAGTACACTGAAGATTTATTAAGACATGTCCATTGATTAATACTGACTGTCATGGAATGAGCTTGTTGTTTTAGTTGGTCACCAGGTACTTGTGTACGCCCTTTAGTTGGTTTACCTGTTTTGTTTTTTTGTAATGTTCAATCTGCTATTTCTCAGGAATAATTACTCTAAATTCTTTTTCAGTGTTTTGCGACTGCCGTTTCTCAGCTGGGGTTTGTGTGGTTTACACTCTATAAAATGACTTCCATAGAGTCATTTAGAATATGTGGCATTCATATAGTAGATGGGGCACAACACATACCTTATCATAGCGTATTTAGGGAACCTTGGAAGGAGTTTCCAACAATGGCAAGCAATTTACGCCTGTCATTTTAGAGCCAGGCCTGGAGCCAGACTGCTCACATTAGGTGGGCAATTAAAAAAAAAATCCTCATTTCGTTTTTAACATGTGCCTGCACATTGTTTTTTTTTAAGGACAATGAATTGAAATGAACTGAATTAGAAATTTGGGGTGGGCACCTTTTCACACAGTGTTGAGCCATTTTCCTAATTTTAATGTACGACTGATGTGTTTATTCTTAAACATTACCACTTTACATAGGCTAATATTTTAAAAAGAGAAGTATCAGAGGTGTGAGCACTAGCACTTACTTGAACCTCAAAATACTGACTTTGGAGATAGAACAATTTCGCACATGGACATTTTCATATTTCATGTTTGAACTACTTGTGACTCTGTTATATTATAGTCATCTTTCTAATCAGAAAAGATTATAATAATAATATTACTACCTTTATTTGATTTCTGCAAGGTACTTTGGATAAAAGTCGCTGGTAAACAAACTTTTAACTTAAAAGCTTATTTACTGGCATACAGTGCATCCAGAAAGTATTCACACCCCTTCACTTTCCCCACATTTTGTTATGTTACAGCCTTAAGATTAAATTCCTTTTTTTTCATCAATCTACACACAATACCCCATAATGACAAAGTGAAAAAGGTTTTGTAGAAATTTTTGCAAATTTATTAAAAATAAAAAAAATGAAATTTTGCATGTACATAAGTATTCACACCCTTTGCTATGACACTCAAAATTGAGCTCAGGTTCATCCTGTTTCCACTGATCATTCTTGAGATGTTTCTACATCTTGATTGGAGTCCACCCGTAGTAAATTCAATTGATGTGACATGATTTGGAAAGGCACACACCTGTCTGTATAAGGTCCCACTGTTGACAGTGCATGTCAGAGCAGAAACCAAGCCATGAAGTCAAAGAAATTGTCTGTGGACCTCCGAGACAGGATTGTATCGAGGCACAGATCTGGGGAAGGGTACAAAAAAATGTCTACAGCTTTGAAGGTTGCGAAGAGCACAGTGGTCTCCATCATTCGTGAATGGAAGAAGTTTGGATCCACCAGGACTCTTCCTAGAGCTGGCCACCCAGCCAAACTGAGCAATTGGGGGAGAAGGGCCTTGTTCAGGAAGGTGACCAAGAACCCGATGGTCACTCTGACAGAGCTCCAGCGTTCCTCTGTGGAGATGGGAGAACCTTCTAGAAGGACAACCATCTCTGCATCACTCCGCCAAACAGGCCTTTATGGTAGAGTGGCCAGACAGAAGCCTCTGCTCAGTAAAAGGCACATGACAGCCCGCTTGGAGTTTGCCAGAAAGCACCTAAAGGACTCTCAGACCATGAGAAACAAGATTCTCTGGTCTGATGAACCCAAGATTGAACTCTTTGGCCTGAATGCCAAACGCCACGTCTGGAGGAAACCAGGCACCTCTCATCACCTTGCTAATACCATCCCTACAGTGAAGCATGGTGGTGGCAGCATCATGCAGTGGGGATGTTTTTCAGCAGAAGGAAGTGGGAGACTAGTCAGGATCGAGGGAAAGATGAATGGAGCAAATTACAGAGAGATCCTTGATGAAAACCTGCTCCAGAGCGCTCAGGGCCTCAGACTGGGGTGAAGGTTTACCTTTCAACACGACAACGACCCTAAGCACACAGCCAAGACAATGAAGGAGTGGCTTCGGGACAAGTCTGTGAATGTCCTTGAGTGGCCCAGCCAGAGCCCAGACTTGAACCCCATTGAACATCTCTGGAAAGACCTGAAAATAGCTGTGCAGCGAAGCTGCCCATCTAACTTTACAGAGCTCGAGAGGATCTGCAGAGAAGAATGGGAGAAATACCCCAAATATAGGTGTGCCAAGCTTGTAGCTTCATACCCAAGAAGACTTGAGGCTGTAATCACTGCCAAGGGTGCCTCAACCAAATACTGAGTAAAGGGTGTGAATACTTATGAACATGCAATATTTCAGTTTGTCATTTTTAATACATTTGCAAAAATTTCTACAAAACCTTTTTCGCTTTGTCATTATGGGGTATTTATGTAGATTGATGAGAAAAAAAGGAATTTAATCCATTTTGGAATAAGGCTGTAACATAACAAAATGTGGGGAAAGTGAAGGGGTGTGAATACTTTCCAGATGCACTGTATTAAGGAAAATGTGGAACTCAAATTCATAAAATGATATATAAGAACTTAAGAACAGAAAATGTATTTTATTTTCATTTATTTATTTATTTATGTGTGGTTATTTTCCCCCCTTTTCTTCCCAATTGTACTTGGCCAATTACCTCACTCTTCCGAGCCATCCCAGATGCTGCTCCACCCCCTCTGCCGATCCAGGGAGGGCTGCAGACTACCACGTCTCCTCCGATACATGTGGACTCACCAGCCGCTTCTTTTTACCTGACAGTGAGGAGTTTCTCTAGGGGGACGTAGCACGTGGGAGGATCATGCTATTCCCTCCAGTCCCCCCCCCCGAACAGGCGCCCCGACTGACCAGAGGAGGCACTAGTGCAGCGACCAGAACACATACCCACATCCGGCTTCCCACCCGCAGATACGGCCAATTGTGTCTGTAGGGACGCCTGACCAAGCCACAGGTAACACAGGGATTCGAACCGGTGGTCCCCGTGTTGGTAGGCATTGGAATAGACTGCCACGCCACCCGGATGCCCCAGAACAGTAAATGCAAAGTCAACAGTAATATGGTGGAAGGATGCTCCTTAAAGAGAAAAAATATTAAAAGCTAATTACCAAACCATAAACAAACTGCACTTTGCAAACAAAGGTGGAAATTTCGTGTTTTGTTTGGTTTGTTTTTGTTTGGAAAAAAGAAAAGCTATTCTGATCCTACTGCAAACTAAAAGCAGTCACTTCAAAGCACAAGTCCTTTGATTATTTTGGTGCTGAAAAACTCTTTCATATATATGCCTTTTGTTATTGATTTTTCATGAGCCAAAACCACCAAATTCCTTTTCCTGTCATGAAGCATGATGCGATGCAAAGGGGTCAGGACGTGTGACAGAGTGGAGAAAGAACTCTCTCACATGCAGCTGAGGATACACCCATCACCAGTGCAGTTACATCAATTGAATGTAGTTTAGGAAATACCTCCTTATAGACATGTACAATAGTGCTTGAAAGTTTGTGAACCCTTTAGAATTTTCTGTATTTCGGGATAAATATGATCTAAAACATCATCAGATTTTCACACGAGTCCTAAAAGTAGATAAAGAGAACCCAATTAAACAAATGAGACAAAAATATTATACTTGGTAATTTATTTATTGAAGAAAATGATCCAGTATTACATATCTGTGAGTGGCAATAGTATGTGAACCTTTGCGTTCAGTATCTGGTGTGACCCCCCCCCCCCCCGTTCAGCAATAACTGCAACGAAACATTTCTGGTAACTGTTGATCAGTCCTGCACATCGGCTTGGTGGAATTTTAGCCCGTTCCTCTGTACAGAACAGCTTCAACTATGGAATGTTGGTGGGTTTCCTCGCATGAACTGCTCGCTTCAGGTCCCTCCGCAACATTTCAGTTGGATTAAGGTCAGGACTTTGACTTGGCAATTCCAAAACATTAACTTTATTCTTCTTTAACCATTCTTTGGTAGAACGACTTGTGTGCTTAGGGTCGTTGTCTTGCTGCATGACCCACGTTCTGTTGAGATTCAGTTCACGGACAGATGTCCTGACGTTTTCCTTAAGAATTTGCTGGTATAATTCAGAATTCATTGTTCCATCAATGTGCAATCCATCCTGGCCCAGATGCTGCAAAACTGGCCCAAACCATGATACTACAACCACGTTTCACAGATGGGATAAGGTTCTTGTGCTGGAATGCAGTGTTTTCCTTTCTCCAAACATAACACTTCTAATTTAAACCAAAAAAAAAATATTTTGGTCTCATCCGTCCACAAATCATTTTTCCAATAGCCTTCTGGCTTGTCCACATGATCTTTAACAAACTGCAGATGGGCATCAATGTTCTTTTTGGAGAACAGTGGCTTTCTCCTTGCAACCCTGCCATGCACACCAATGTTGTTCAGTGTTCTGCTGGTAGTAGACTCATGAGCATTAACATTAGCCAATCTGAGAGAGGCTTTTAGTTGGTCTTGAATTTCCTCCATTTGTACACAATCTGTCTGACTGTGGATTGGTGAAGTCCAAACTCTTTAGAAATGGATTTGTAACCTTTCCAGCCTGATGGGCATCAACAACACTTTTTCTGAGGTCCTCAGAAATCTCCTTTGTTCTTGCCATGATACTCTTCACAAACATGTGTTGTGCAGATCATACTTTGACAGATCCCTGTTCTTTAAATAAAACTGGGCACCCACACACCGGATTGTCATCCCATTGATTGAAAAAACCTGACTCTAATTTCACCCTCAAATTAACAGCTAATCCTAGAGGTTCACATACTTTTGCCACTCACAGATATATAATGTTGGGTCATTTTCCTCAAATAAATTACCAAGTATAATATTTTGTCTCATTTGTTTAATTGGGTTCTCTTTATCTACTTTTAGGACTTGTGTGAAAATCTGATGATGTTTTATGTCATATTTATGCAGAAATATAGAACATTCTTAGGGGTTCACAAACTTTCAAGCACCACTGTACATGTTGGCACACAGTTGAAAGGTTCACATTGTCAGAGTACAATTTCTTTAGCATCATTGGTTTTGCCAGCTGAATTTCATGTTGCAGACTATCAGTTGAGGCATCAGTATCAGTGAGAAGCTGGAGAAGAATTCAACTGGGGGAAGAAGACAATTTACAGCTCTCATCAGATCAAGATTTCTCTTTGAATATCTGTTTTCCATTTCACCAATAACTCTGTCCAAAATGTGTTGAAGGGATCTCCTCAAAGATTGACTGGGAATGCTTAAAGAATCCAATTCAGTCTGACCAAGAGTGGAGAGAATAATGCTGTCTGTAAGCTGTTTGGTCATGGTTCTGTTTCTCTTTGTAGCAGGGGGGTTATCTGTTGATATTTTGAAACGGTCCCATGAACTATCACTTTTGATATATTTTAGTGCTTCCACAGAAGTACTGATGACCTCCCCAGCATGACATACATCTAGAGACTGAGCTTGCAACATAGAATTTACAGGCTTCAGGACACGAAGAATATTTTCAAGGAATTTTCCAAGCTCAAAAAACTGATGCCTCCTCAACTGTACTAGAAGCCCTGCTGCTTCTGTGCAAATAGCCATCATAGCCAACTGTCTTCAGAAACCTCAGATAAAATGTTCAGGATGGCCTCCTAATTCAAACTAGGCATTGTGTCATGTCAAAGTGACTTGTCCACCGGATTTCCAGTAACCCTTTAAGTGAGGGGGTATTATAATTATGGGCTACATAATAATGGCGGAAGAAAGAATGGAGTGACCCAGAGAGTTCAAAGAAGTTTTTTTTTTTGCAAATGGCTCCCCCTGAACTGCCTGTGTGACCCACACAAAATACATGGCCACATTTTGGGTTTAATTTAATGTAATGTTTCATTTTGTATAAGTAACACTGTTTATATTCAGTTAAAAGTGATTTAACTAAGTCCTCCACAGCTGTTGTGTTAAAAATACATGTATACCACTACTGATAGTTGGGGGGGGGGGGCAGAGCACTTGCCGTAATGGGAGTGTTGATGATGTAGCTGACTTAAGCTCACCATTCTGGCAAAACTGAACAGATGAACGGCAGCAAGTTTCTTCTGCTTCATTATTTCTCCTGTTTTACAGGAGGTCTATAATCTGTTTAAATGCCCAGTGCAGCAGGGTGTATAACAGAGTTTTGGGGGCTCAGACAGGCTTGGCATCACCTGAGGAACAATCATATGCTGATCTAGTGCTTTTTGGACCCAATTGCCAGGGTGACAATGTATTGCTGGAGTGAGGAGGTTTCCACTAAGCGATGCAAGAGGTGGAGGGACCAGGTTAAAGGTGATCCAAGCCTAAGGACTGCAGGACAGCTAGCCCCATTGGCCGCAACACACATCGTGGCTGACAACAAGAGGAAGCGACTCAGCTGGTCCATTAAGAAGAGACTGTATCAATTAACAGCATATGAAGCTTATGAAGTTGCCACTCACCTCGATTCGGCGGAGGGACACGACTCAGCGGAGCTGAGCAGAGATGAAGAGGAGAGCTGCGCTGAGTAAATTTCTGCTTACATGAACAGTATGACGCTCTTAAAACTTGATGAAGATGAGAAATTGACAGTGTTGTTATGTGCACAAGATACTATTGATTTTGTTATTGCAAACCATGACCGAGTACAGTGTTTTCTAAAGCTAGCACTGAGGGTGAAAATGGTACTTCTGTAAGGTCATCTTTAATGCCATCAGCTTTTGCTAACATTAACAAAATACATGAGTCATTACCAATGGGTCAAACACATGCCAGTGTTGACAACACTATCGAGAGCATGATTGCCCTTTGAGATCTTCCACTACTGCAGAGAAAGGAGTTTAGGATACATGGGGGGCAGATAACTGATACTACATCAGACATTAACTTTAACAGCTTAGGTAAAGCTTCAGGAAGGTCTATGCATAATTAAGGGTGGAAATGTTAAAGACATTGATAAACAAGGAGCATCTCACAGTCACAGTGTCCTGCCATCCCATGTAGGGGAAAAGAGCAGCATGGAGCTCTTCCAGGAATTGATGTGTGCCAGACAGCATGATAATGAAGCTCCACAACAATTCTTATGTCGAATGATAGGACTGAAATAAAGAATAATGTTTACATCCAAACAGACGAATTCGGTTGTCAAGTATGACGCTTCCACACTCCAGGGCGCGTTCTTAAATGCTGTCTATCAAGGCATGGGAGAGAGACATGAAGATGTCAGATGAGAGCTGAAACCACTCCGTGCTGATCCTACTGTTTCCGATGAAGCTCTGTTAAGACAGGTTATCAAGACCACAATGGAGGAAAGGGAGAGAAAGTGCAGACGTGGATGTAGTGCCAGCCGCAAAGTGACCCGAGCCCAGAGCATGCTAGTGGTGTGGCAGAGACTAAAGCCAGAGGTACAGAACATGTGATCCAAAGTTTGAGAGTCCAAGTTGAGGCTTTAACACATGCAATGGTGACAATGAAAAAGCTGATTACACTGGCTCAGGTGCCTGGGGGGCTCTGTCAAACCACCCACCAGTATGGCCCCGACAGCCAGACCAGAGAGGAAGACACAGAGACCGTATGGATGCCCACAGTGTATAGTTCAGGCCCAACTTAACTGTAACCACTGTTTTTTCCTGTGGGGAAGAAGGTCATCGCAATATAGCTTGCTTGAAAAAACAGAAGCAGTTGGGAAATGCAACCGGTTAGGGCAACGGGACCACCCCTGACCGACTCAAAGGATAACTCCTCAAAATGTTGCAGCATCAAGATTAGGCAGGGGTGACACAGCTATCACCACACAGACAAATAGCAAATTCCACCCACCCAAGAAGATCGCTCCACTAATTGGCTGCACGTCTCTACTGAAATGTAGTATGAACGGCTATGCTATAACAGTCCTATTAGATACTGGATCTAATGTTAGCATCATTGACCATGCCTTGAAAGACAAATACCCACCTGGAAAAGATATTCGCCACCTCAGCGAACTTGTGGAGGAAGACAGTGTGACTGCTGTCACAGGAGATGAAATACTATATGACAGATGGATCGGAGTGGTAGTAAACCTGCAAGGTAATGGAGATCTAGACTAATCTAAAATCTAGAAACTCACTTGTGCTGTTTGAGTCCAATGTAGAAACTACACCACTGGCACTGCTGAGCATTAGAGGAGGATTAATGGAAACCCAACAGAGAGACAGACCCTTCTTAAAGGTGCCTGTGTCAAACCATTGCAAAAACACTGTGACCCTGCCCATCTCAACTGTCCTAGCCACACTTGAAACCATCGGTAGAGTAATAGAGACAAACAATCCAAGCAGCAAAGCAAACCAAGCTCAGGCCAACACAGCTGGCTCTTCGCCATCACCTAGCTCTAACACAGTGTTTCTCAAATGGGGGTACGCGTACTGCAGGGAGTACGTGAGAAAAGTTCTAAATATGTGAAAGTCTTTATCATAGTCATGAATAATTCATAAATGAATATACCAATATAAATTAAATTAAATTCCATATTTTAAAGTTCAATCACTTTTCTGCAACATGTGAACAATGTTGTTTCTAGTAGCAGCGATCATGTTATCAGTAGGCTAACGTTACGTCGATTGACATCGTTCGCTTTGAATCTTGGAATGAGAGTTTTCGAATTAACGTTAGCAAGCAACTAAAATGAATAGGTGGTTGAAATGTAGCAGATGCAATGCAGCTGAGAACCGTGAGAAAACATGAAGAACCCACAAAAAGAGAAAATGGACTCTAAAAAATATCGTCAGTGTCAAGAAGAATACATTTCTACGGGCTTCAACTACATGAACTCCAATCCTGCCCAGGTGTTGTGCTTTTTTGCTCGGATACAGTGCATTCACACCCCTTCACTTTCCCCACATTTTGTTATGTTACAGCCTTATTCCAAAACGGATTAAATTCCTTTTTTTTCTCATCAATCTACACACAATACCCCATAATGACAAAGTGAAAAGGGTTTTGTAGAAATTTTAACAAATTTATTAAAAATAAAAAACTGAAATATTGCATGTACATAAGTATTCACAACCTTTGCTATGACACTCAAAATTGAGCTCAGGTTAATCCTGTTTCCACTGATCATCCTTGAGATGTTTCTACATCTTGATTGGAGTCCACCTGTAGTATATTCAATTGATCGGACATGATTTGGAAAGGCACACACCTGTCTATATAAGGTCCCACTGTTGACAGTGCATGTCAGAGCAGAAACCAAGCCATGAAGTCAAAGGAATTGTCTGTAGACCTCCGAGACAGGATTGTATCGAGGCACAGATCTGGGGAAGAGTACAAAACAATTTCTACGGCTTTGAAGGTCCCAAAGAGCACGGTGGTTTCCATCATTCGTGAATGGAAGAAGTTTGGATCCACCAGGACTCTTCCTAGAGCTGGCCGCCCAGCCAAACTGAGCAATCGGGGGAGAAGGGCCTTGTTCAGGGAAGTGACCAAGAACCTGATGGTCACTCTGACAGAGCTCCAGCCTTCCTCTGTGTAGATGGGAGAACTTTCCAGAAGGACAACCATTTCTGCAGCACTCCACCAAACGGGCCTTTATGGTAGAGTGGCCAGACAGAAGCCTCTGCTCAGTAAAAGGCACATGACAGCCCACTTGGAGTTTGCCAGAAAGCACCTAAAGGACTCTCAGACCATGAGAAACAAGATTTTCTAATCTGATGAAACCAAGATTGAACTATTTGGCCCGAATGCCAAACGTCACGTTCGGAGGAAACCAGGCACCTCTCATCACCTTGCTAATACCCTCCCTACAGTGAAGCATGGTGGTGGCAGCATCATGCTGTGGGGATGTTTTTCAGCGACAGGAACTGGGAGACTAGTAAGGATCGAGGGAAAGATGAAAGGAGCAAAGTACAGAGAGCTCCTTGATGTAAACCTGCTCCATTGCGTTCAGGGCCTCAGACTGGGGCAAAAGGTTTACCTTTCAATACGACAACGACCCTAAGCACACAGCCAAGACAACAAAGGAGTGGCTTCAGGACAAGTCTGTGAATGTCCTTGAGTGGCCCAGCCAGAGCCCAGACTTGACCCCCTTTGAACATCTCTGGAAAGACCTGAAAATAGCTGTGCAGCGACGCTCCCCATCTAACTTTACAGAGCTTGAGAGGATCTGCAGAGAAGAATGGGAGAAATACTCCAAATATAGGTGTGTCAAGCTTGTAGCGTCGTGCCCAAGAAGACTTGAAGCTGTAATCGCTGCCAAGGGTGCCTCAACCAAGTACTGAGTAAAGGGTGTGACTACTTATGTACATCCAATATTTCAGTTTTTTATTTTTAATACATTTGCAAAAATTTCTACAAAAACTTTTTTGCTTTGTCATTATGGGATATTGTATGTAGATTGATGAGAAAAAATGTAATCCATTTTGAAATAAGGCAGTAACATAACAAAATGTGGGGAAAGTGAAGGGGTGTGAATACTTTCCAGTTGCACTGTAAATAAGCCAACACCTCCATGAAGCTAGCCTTGCTTCCAACGACACCTCATCACAAAGCATCAATGTCATGTTGGTAAACCACCAGATTGTTTTTTAAGAGAAAACTTTCTGACTTCAGTTCATCACAGGAATAATGAGAAAAGCCTCCACGTCCTCAGCAAAATCACTCGAGGCATCTTATGCGGTCTCTTTGCTCGTAGCTAAAGCCAAAAAACCATTTAGAATAGCTGAAGACTTACTACTCCCCGCCGCTCTTGTGCTGGCAGAAACTATGATGGCTAAAAACTCAGCAGATAAAATAAAAACTGTGCCCTTGTCTAATGACATAATTTTCCGCAGAGTTGATGCAATGGTTACAGACATTGTTGATCAAGTGGTGGAAAAACTTAAGGTCTGTGAATAATTTTCACTCCAGTTTGATGAGTCTACTGACGTGAGTGGACAAGCACAGCTAGTTGTTTTTGTGAGGTTTGTGGATATGGATGATATTTGTGAACATGTCCTTTTTTGCAAGAGTTTAGGGGGGAATACAACAGGAGAAGACATTTTCAGTGTTGTTAATGCGTTCTTCCCTGTAAATGGCCTTAACTGGAAATCCTGCACCAGTGTCTGTACTGACACAGCTGCATCGATGACAGGCCGTGTGAAAGGACTCATAGCGGGGATTAGGAAGTAGAATCCCGATATGCAGTAGATCATACATTGGGAAGCATTGGCATCCAAGAAAATGAACCGTGTTGCATGCCATTCTGAACGATGTCGTCAAGGTAATTAACTACATTAAGTCAAGGCCACTTTATGCACGACTGTTTTGCAGACTGTGTGAAAACATGGAATCTGAACACACAAAATTGTTACTACACACTGAGGTACACTGGCTCTCCCGCGGGAGGATTCTCAACAGGTTGTTTGAACTACGATCTGAAGTGCACATCTTTCTGTCAGATCATGGCTCTCCCCATGCCAGCTTGTTTGAGGACACTGACTGGCTTGTAAAGCTAGCATATCTTTCAGATATATTCACAAAGCTGAATGAACTTAATGTGTGTCTGCAAGGCAAGGACCCTAACATTCTGAACCTGTATGACTAGGTGGGTAGTTTTCTCAAAAAAGCAGAGCTGTGGAAAAGTCATGTACAGAGGGGGGTCTCACCTGCTTTCCTGGGGTAGATGCTTTCGTCTCCAATGAGGATGTGGAGAGAGCTCCAATGAAGTCAATAATAGAGGGACATTTGGCCAACTTGACTTGTGAGTTTATTTCCTACTTCCCTGATATTGAGAAGAGATCTGCACAGCTGGACCGGGTGAGAAATCAATTTCTCTTGTCCAAAAGCAACAGAATCAAACTTCCTGCCAGTCTGCAAGAAAACATCTTGGATGTTTCATGTGACCGTGGTCTACAGATGAAGTTCGGGAGATGTATTCTCACATAGTTTTGGGGATTACATTACATTATATTACATTACAGTCATTTAGCCGACATTTTATCCAAAGCAACTTACAATAAATGCATTTAGCATAGGAAATCATGATAATTACTAGTCATCAGGGATCATAAGTGCATCTAAACAAGTATCTAAGAGCAAAACCAGTGCTAAAGTAAAAGTGCAAGAAAGAGGATTTTTTTTAGTTTTGTTTTTAATTTATTTCTGATTTTTCCCTTTTTTCTCCCAATTTAGTGGCCAATCGATCCCTATTTTAATTCAAACACCCACCCTCGTACTGCATGCGTTCGCCAACTGCATCTCTCCGGCCGGCAGTCTCGAAGGAGACCGCCTCCCCACTTTCGTGACAAGGCGACTCCAGGCCGAACCACTGTTTTTTTCCGACACACCAGAGACGCATTCACGTGACGAACACAAGCCGACTCCGCCCCCCTCCCGAAGACAGCGTTTGCCAATGATTGCTGCTTCATCGAGTCCGACCATAGTCGGATCTGACGAGACCGAGGCGCGAACCCCAGTCCCCAGTGGGCAACTGCATCGACACAAAGCCGATGCTTAGACCGCTACACCACTGTGGACCTTGTTTTTTTTTTAATGAGTGAATACAATAAGTGCTAAGAACAAGTAACAGGGTAGTAGTTCTTAAAGAGGTGGGTTTTAACCTGCGCCGAAAGATGGGCAGCGAATCCGCTGTCCTGACATCAGTGGGGAGTTCATTCCACCACTGTAGGGCCAGGACAGAAAAGAGCCGTGAC
Source organism: Lampris incognitus (assembly GCF_029633865.1). Taxonomy (NCBI): domain Eukaryota; kingdom Metazoa; phylum Chordata; class Actinopteri; order Lampriformes; family Lampridae; genus Lampris; species Lampris incognitus. The sequence goes on from NC_079215.1 coordinate 34,629,855, forward strand.
CGGGTCGATCGGCAGCAAGGGCTTCTGAGCGATGGGGCAACCAGGCGTCCCGAGGCAGCAGAACAAAGTGGTTGGGCGGGGGTGTCGGGCTTGACCATGGCCTGGAGATAGGAAGGAGCTGTTCCTTTCACTGCCCTGTAGGCTAGCACCAGAGTCTTATACTGGATGTGAGCAGCCAGTGTAGGGACATGAGAAGGGGAGTTGTGTGTGAGAAATTAGGGCGGTTGAACACCAGATGAGCTGCAGCTTTCTGAACAAGCTCCAGAGGTCTGATGGCCGATGCCGGGGTGCCAGCAAGGAGGGAGTTGCCGTAGTCCAGCCGGGAGATGACCAGAGCATGGATGAGCACCTGTGCTGTCTCGTCGGTGAGGAATGGGCAAATCCTCCTGATGTTATAGAGGAGAAATCTGCAGGAGCGAGCGACCGATGCAACATTTGCAGCAAATGACAGTTGGTCGTCCAGGATCACACCCAGATTCCTGACAGTCCGAGTTGGCATCACCACGATGTTGTCAATGGTGATGGCCAGGTCTCGGTGCGGGCAACCTTTCCTCGGGAGGAACATCAGCTCTGTCTTGTCCAGATTGAACTTCATGTGGTGTGTCGCCATCCACTTCGAGATGTCAGTCAAGCACGCAGCAATGTGTGTCTCTACTTGTATATCAGAGGGAGGAAAGGACAAGATCAGCTGGGTGTCATCAGCGTAACAATTGTAAGAGAAGGCATGTGAGTGAATAACAGAACCCAGGGATGTCATGTACAGGGAGAAAAGGAGAGGACCCAGAACTGAACCCTGTGGAACGCCTGTAGTCAGTCTGTGAGGCTCCAACACAGATCCCCTCCATGTCACCTGGTAGGAGCGACCCGTCAGGTAGGTTTCAAACATTGAGAGTGCAGAGCCTGTGACACCCAGCCCCTCGAGGGTAGAGAGGAGGATCTGGTGGTTCACTGTGTCGAACGCAGCTGACAGGTCCAGGGGTATCAGGACAGAGGAGAGAGAGTTTGCTCTCGCAGAGTGCAGCGATTCTGTCATTGCAAGAACGGCCGTCTCTGTCGAGTGACCCAGCCTGAACCCAGACTGGTTGGGGTCCAGGAGGTTGTTCTGGTGGAGGTACAAAGAAAGTTGGTTAAAGACAGCACGTTCGAAAGTTTTGGATAGAAAGGGTAGAAGGGTAACCGGTCTGTAGTTTTTGACATCAAAGGGGTTAAGTGATGGTTTCTTGAGAAGGGGGGTGACTCTCGCAGTCTTGAAGGCAGATGGAAAGCGTCCTGCCTGGAGGGAGGTGTTGATGAGGTGGGCTAGATATGGAAGAAGTTCAGGTGCTATAGACTGAAGAAGAGGGGAGGGGACCGGGTCAAGGGAGCATGTGGTGGGGTAACTGGATGTGATAAGGTTTAGAACCTCGTTGGGGGAGAGGGGAGCAAGGTGGGATAGGGTGGGACGTGGAGAAGTGAGGAAGGGTGCAGAGGGTGGGATAGTGCAGGCAGCAGTAACCGGGTGGTGAGAAAAGCAGGATCTGATGTCGTTTATTGTGAAATTGTGTGTGGGTGTGGTATGTATGCATATGAATGTATATTTAGGTATGTATGTATGTATGTATGTATGTATGTATGTATGTATGTATGTATGTATGTATGTATGTATGTATGTGTGTATGTGTCTGTGTGTGTGTGTTATTATTTTTTGCCTCCAATGGGATTAATGTACATGCTCTGTCTGAAATACTTGTTAGTGTTCATAATAAATATGTGTGAGGAAGGAAATCCCAGAGCTAGGAAAGAAAGCCTTGGAACAGTTGCTCCCATTTGGATCCACCTATCTGTATGAAACATTTTCTGCAATGACACAGATAAAAACAAAGTAAAGAAACAGACTATGTCTGGAAAGCACTTTAATCACTGCAGCTGTCTCTCTGCCACCCAGAATGACCAAACTCATCAGTGAAGCACAAGCCCACATAAATTGTAAGAAAATGAATATTTTTGCTACCCTTTCTCAGCTGGCTTACCTGGTTAAATGAAGGTAACAAAAATAACAATAACTATATGATCACAAACTGAGTTTTATTTATTTATTAATTTATGTTATCTGTCCTGTTGGTTGTTGAGTTGCGCAGTTTTATTTTATCATATATAATTTATTTTTTTGTTCTTTGGTGTGTGTGTGTGTGTGTGTGTGCGTGTGTAATGTGGGAATACATGCAATACATGGGAAATGGGTAATTGGATAGAGAGGGGGCGAGTTAACGGGGAAAAAAGGAAAAGGTACACTGTGCCATATCAGAGTTGTTTAAATGTCACTGATGGGCTGCGCATATTGCTCCAACTACCGGATGATATTGCTGTAAATAAATTGTTTGTGGGTGTGGTATGTATGTATACGAATGTATATGTATGTATGTCTGTATGTATGTATGTATGTATGTATGTATGTATGTATGTATGTATGTATGTGTGTGTGTGTGTGTGTGTGTGTGTGTGTGTGTATGTTATTATTTTTTCCTCCAATGGGATTAATGTACATGCTCAGTCTGAAATAGTTGTTAGTGTTCACATAAATATATTATAAAAAGTAATAACAATAACGTTGCATATTTTTTTTTCTAAAAAAAATGTTGGGTTGGTCAAGGGGGTACTTGGTCAAGGGAGTATGTGTTTTTGTGTTGGGATCCACAGGTCGATATGCGACCCTAACCCTAACCATGTCCGACCCGCCCACCAGACAGATAAAATTAAAATAAAGAGATAAAAACAAGGACAAAATGTCGTGATTAACTGTTGAATTAGTATGCAGCATTTATAGTTAAAATAAACCTATTTGTCTTCTGCGCTCCTGAGTCCCGACTGACGAAAAAAAAAAATACTTGGCACAGACACGAAACAGACTTCCAACTGAAATACAATTTGAAAGATGTGCTGAGTATCAAGGAAAAAAAGGAAAAATGTGTGTCCATGTGCACGAATCAATAGATTAAATGTCGTGACCTCACAACCTGCCGTGAGTCTCACGACCTGCTGTGAGACTGTGTAGCTACAGCATAGGTCAAGTGTACGGTGTGGGATGAGGTCAAAATAAAATAGAGCGGCACAAAGTTTATTTTACATGTTGCACACTTTATTTCACATGTTATGACAGCTGCGTTAGTGTCAATGGGTCAGTGTGGACCAGACATTTGGCTCTCGCGGGCGGGCTGCTTATTGGAATTCAGGGATCTAAATGATAACGTCCCAGTTCAGTGTACATATGTCGCAGTGTCCAAGCCCTCTACAAAGAGGTTGAAGAATACATCAAAGACCCGCTTGCTAAAGGGTGATCGTTAAGTCTAAGTCACCATATGCAGCACCTGTAGTCTGTGATGCAAAAAAGGATGGGTCCCTAAGGTTATGTATTGATTACAAGCTTTTGAATCAGAAGATAGTGCCAGACCACCATCCACTGCCTCGCATCCAGGTCCTCATAGTAGACAACCTAGGAGGCCACAGCTGGTTCAGCATCCTAGACCAAGGAAAGGTTTATCACTAGGGCTACATAGCTGAAGGATCCAGACACATGGTGGTGTTCATTATCCCTTAGGGTCTGTATCAGTGGGTGAGGATACTATTTGGGCTTTCCAACACCCCCGCTTTTCAGCACAGCATGGAGGAAATGTTGGACTCCTTGTGTGACAACTGCTAAAGGGTGATCGTTAAGTCTAAGTCACCATATGCAGCACCTGTAGTCTGTGATGCAAAAAAGGATGGGTCCCTAAGGTTATGTATTGATTACAAGCTTTTGAATCAGAAGATAGTGCCAGACCACCATCCACTGCCTCGCATCCAGGTCCTCATAGTAGACAACCTAGGAGGCCACAGCTGGTTCAGCATCCTAGACCAAGGAAAGGTTTATCACTAGGGCTACATAGCTGAAGGATCCAGACACATGGTGGTGTTCATTATCCCTTAGGGTCTGTATCAGTGGGTGAGGATACTATTTGGGCTTTCCAACACCCCCGCTTTTCAGCACAGCATGGAGGAAATGTTGGACTCCTTGTGTGACAACTGCTGTATACCTTACCTAGATGACATCCTCTGCTGCACCAAATCCTTCACTGACCATGTTGAAGCAATATGTCGAGTTCTGAGAGCCTTGCAGTCCCATGGTGTCAAGCTTCGACCAACAAAATGTGAGCCGTTCCGGTGAGAGGTCAGGAAGGTGGGGAGGCTAATCTCCGCTGATGATGTCAGGATTGACCCATAAGACAATGATGCCATCATGTCAGTGAAAGACAAAAGGCCCAGCACAGTTGAAGTGTGGACATTGCTTGGGTTCTTAAGCTATCAATCAATCAATCAATCAATTAGACGTTATTTGTATATCACGTTTCATACAAACAAATGTAACACAAAGTGCTTCACACAATAAAACAATAAATTCCCCCCCCACAAAATAAAGTACAGAAAATTTTTATAAAAGTACAGACAAGCTTAAAACTGAGTTAGTAAAATACATAAGTGTCATAAACACTGATTAATTACACACTGATTAATTAAAAGTATAAACAATGAGAGCAGAATATGTAATAGCAAAATATGTAAAACACATACACATAGTACTTAGCTGTAGGCTGTTTTAAAAAGTATGGTTTTAAATGAGATGAGCTGCAAATCTCCTGTCTCTTGAGTCTTTGCACCAAAAAATAAGTATTTCTGACTTGTCTTTGTACAGTTGTAAAAAGTTATCTGACATCCATAGATTAATATCATCAATACATTGAATTAGGGAATGTTTGGGATCCAGGTCAACAGGAGATGGGGACATGTAGAGTTGTGAATCATCTGCATAATTATGGTAATTCATTTTGAGTTTCTGTATAACGTGCGAGTGGGAGCATATATAGAGATTGAACAGCAATGGTCCAAGAATCAAACCTTGGGGTACGTGACATATTATACCCACTTAATTCTGAGGAAAAGTCTCCAATAGACACAATGAACTGTCTGTACTGTAGGTATGTTCTAAACCAGTTGAGTACCAAGCCAGAAATGCCGACCCATTTTCCTGATCTCTCTAGCAAAATATCGCGATCAAGTGTCGAAGGCGGCACTGAGATCCAGGAGCACAAGAACAGATAATTTATTAGAATCTGTGCTCATATACGGATCGTTCACAACTTTGATAAGTGCTGTTTCTGTTCTATGGTGAGATCAAAAACCTGATTGATAAATTGCTAGAAGGTTGTTTGATATTAATTCGTTATTAACTTGAGAATAAACTGTTCTTTCAAGTATTTTGCTCAGGAATGATAAATTGGAGATGGGCCTGTAGTTGGCAATAGCTGTCGCATCAAGATTGCTCTTCTTCAGAAGTGGTTTAATGACAGCTGTCTTAAGTGCTGCAGGAAATATACCTGCCTGAAAAGAGTAGTTAATTATTTCTAAATCATGTGCTAAGCAATTAAAAACTTTTTTTTAAATGTGGTAGGGTGAGGATCCAAACAGCAGGTGGAGGACCTGAGCTGCCTAACAATATTGTCTAGACTTTTACGGTCTAGGGCAGGGGTGGGCAGTCTTATCCAGAAAGCACTGGTGTGGGTGAAGGTTTTTGTTCCAACCAAGCAGTTACACACCTGATCCCACTAATCAACCAGTAGAGTCTTTGCTGAAGAACTTGATTAGGAGACACAGGCGTGTAACTGCTTTTTTGGAACAAAGACCTGCACCCACACTGGCCTTTTCTCAATAAGATTGCCCACCCCTGATCTAGGGGGTCAAAGTGAGACATGGCGCCAGTGATATTTCTTGAGAACTGGGGGGTAGATTCATTACTGGATCTTGAGGCACTAATGTTCTGTCGAAGTCTAATGGCAATAATTTTGTTATTAAAGAATGTAGCAAATTGCTCACATTTTTCAGTGGACAGCATCTCTGATGGGTTTGGAGGTGGTGGATTAATAAGACGATCAATAGTGCAGAAAGCACTTTACTGTTGTTAATATTTTCTGATTTTAGAAAAAAAAGAAAAAAAAAGTGTCTGGCCTGTTTAATTTCTTTGCTGTATTTGTTCAGTCTATCCTTGTAAATTTCATGGTGAACCTGAAGTTTAGTCTTTCTCCACTGTCGTTCTGCCTGGCGACATTCTCTTTTAAGCTGCCTAACAACCACTCCATTTCTCCAGGGGGCTTTTTGTTTTTCTATGTTTTTAGTTTTAACAGTTGCAACGTTGTCAAAGATATTTCGTATTTTTGAGTTGAAGTTGTTCACAAGATCCTCAGTTTGTGATGCCATGAACGGCGACAACTCATTTACAGTTTTCTTAAAGGTTTCAGCTGTATTATTATCAATGAAGCGTTTTTTCATCATTTGAGTGCTCTTCTGCTATACAGGAAAAGCAGACACATCAAAAAATTTACAACAGTGATCTGAGATGGCAACATCCATGACACGGGGTACAGTAATATTAAGTCATTTTGATATGACTAAGTCTAGAGTAAGCCCCTTATTGTGGGTGAACGAACAAAACGCGCTAACAAACAAAAAGCAATAGGGGTAGTAGGCTATAACGATGGCCTGGTTCAAACCTAGATCCGGACGAGCTCCCACTTGTTACAACCCCGGCTCAAGGGACATAATAAAAAGAAGGGAGACAAGTCGAGGTTTGCAATAATAATCAAAATATTTAATAATAAAAAAAAATGATGACTAAAGTTCATAAAACAGTGTGCTGGTTGGAGGGAGAAAGCAGTGGGATCTGTAAGTGTCAGGAAGCACGCAGATCCCCTGGAAGCCTCCCTCAGAGCGCGAGAACAACAAGGCGTGAAACCCGCCAACCTGAAACTGAAACAGAGACAAAGCCAGCAGGCAGGAAGAGGAGGCCGTAACATATAATACTGGTTTCCAAAAAAAAAAAAAAAAAAGCAAGCTCATTCACACAGAGGAACAGCACTACTTGCCCTATGCTTTTTACTACATTTTCGATTTTTTCGACCTGTGTTTGTCCTAATAAACACAATTTGGTTTCACCAGTTTCCTCTCTGTGTTTCAATTCTATCCATGTCTTTGCGATGTTTAAATGGCAATGACTAGATGCATGTTTTGGAATCCTCTTTCTTTCTCCAGTGTGGCTTTCCAATAAGTATATCCTGTCTTGGGGAAGACCATGTCTGTCAGTCACACTAGCAAACTGATGACAGGAAGCAGAAGCATGCATCTGGTTTGGCTGTATTCCAACCACGGCCACGATCGGTAGCAGTTTTGGATTAAACAAACGAGACATCTGACTAAACTTTTGTTTAGGAAATACTTGTAGTATTGCTTGGGATGGTGCACTGTTATTCAGATCACTTAGATCTGAGTAACTGACCTAGATCTGAATTCAGATTTGACCAGACATGTAAAGTGCTTTAAGTGGCTGTTGCAGCTAGAAAAACGCTATATAAAATGTGACTTTGATTGACTGATGATTTTCAGCAGCAGGAATTACACCGCTGACTGTACTATGTTCGTGCGAAGTGAGCAGGGAAGGGCTGACATTACTACTTGAACTGCTCACTTGATCTGAAGGCACTGGTCCCGAAGCCCAAGAGTTTGAGCTAACAGCACCTGTAACTGAATTGCTGGGATCAAGCTTTGATCACTGCATGGTGTTTATGGCTTTGTATGACTGCTTCAAGTGAAGTCTAGCACGTAATCTATCTATCCATGTAACTTTATTTATACTGAGCACTGATATCAATGTTAGAAAGAAAACAATCAAATGTTAAATACTGTTCTAGTGTGCTTCCAAGCTAAGAGTAACATTAGCTAGGTAGCTAGCTATTTATCTAGTAAAATAAGCCACTACCAGCAAAGATCCTTATTCAACACACTACAACAAACTACAACAATAAGATACAGTTTACTAATAAGAATAAGCTTTAATAAGAATAAGTTAATATTCCTTCTCTGCTTTCACAAGCAAATGCACCACAGAATGATATTGGAGTTAAGGCATCTCCGTTGTTTATTCTGGCCAACCAGCAAATCAGAAATCAAGAAATTCTGACAGGGTGAATGAAATAAATGTGATAAACATGGCAGACTCAAATGGCACAGAATAAAGTTGACCAATCTGGTGGGCAGAGCAAAGCCATAGTTAGAACCATATTATTCTGGGCTGTATGGCAGTCTATTCCATTGCCTATCAGCATGGGGATCGGCGGTTCGAATCCCTGGGTTAACTCTGCCTTGGTTGGGTGGCCCTACAGACACAATTGACCGTGTCTGTGGGTGGGAAGCCAGATGTAGGTATGTGTACTGGTTGCTGCACTAGCGCCTCCTCTGGTCAGGGCGCCTGTTTGGGGGGGAGGGGGGGGACTGGGGGTAATAACGTGATCCTTCCAAGCATTAAGTCCCCCTGTCAAAACTCCTCACTGTCAGGTGAAAAGAAGCGGTGGGCATCTCCACATGTATCAGAGGAGGCGTGCGGTAGTCTGTGGTCCTCCCGAGATCAGTAGAGAGGGTAGAGCAGCGACCGGGATGGCTTGGAAGATTCGAGTAATTGGCCGGATACAATTGGGAAGAAAAAGGGGGAAAATTTAAAAAACAAAACATATTGTTCCTTCTTTTCTTCTTTTGAGGTGATGGATAGAAGACTGTCTGCAACCTTTGTCCCTGGGTTGGGGGAATTTGAGAGTTATGCAGGCAAAAGAGCAATACAGTATGTTCCTATTTGATTGTTAACAGGGAAAGCCGCTGAAGGAGGTAGTAAACCACTGCTGGTGCTATAAGCAGTGATGACAATGAACAAGTGATTTTGTTTAACACATCAGAGGACATCTTGTCTCCATCTATCTTTACTTGCCATGTTTTGATGTGACCCTCTGATATTACATAACAATGGGAATGCTCTGATTTAAATCGGAATGACTGCAGCCTTGGTGATTATAGAATACTGTTGTTATCTTTGTGGAGGACATGTGGCTTCTGTTCTGCTGCTGTATAAAAAGGCAGTGTATTATTTTTGCACCATACCCTCCACACACAGACACCTACAGCACAAGCTGAACAGTACTATATGGCCTCTCAGTAATTGGGATGAATAGTTTTCCCAATTTTCTTTGTTATGTAACGGTAAGGAGGCTAAAAAGCCTTTTCAATATATGACAAGATAGCCCTTTTCTGGTATTACTGAGTAAGAAAAAAAAGACATAAGCATATTAGAGCACAACAGCAGTATCTAGGGGCAGCACGTGGGAATCTGATTTGAAATTAAAATGCCCTATTTGAATTATGTACACAAAGGGGGTGGTGGGGAGCAACAATAACAGGGGCTCCTTCAAAATCCATATCGTTGGAGCCATAGCATCAATCTATTGTGCTGCGTAACCTACCAAAGGCTTGGGAGTTTCTCTGTGTATGTGCATGTGGTGAGGTGGTCTTTAGTGCTCTCTGTTTTGGAACACATCAAAGTGAAGCAGAGTCAATGGTAAGGCCCCTGCATCACACCCGATAAGAGGGAGCTTCCATTAAGTCGCTTTGCCTCACAGGGATTAAAGAAAAAATCTCTCCCTCGCTCTTTTTAAAAATGGTTTCCGGACATTTTCCTCTTTACCGTCTTTCCCATTTTGTGCTAGCGTTCTGTATTTTGCACTGTTTACTGTTGTGGTGACATCCCATTTTCCATCCTCCCTTCTTAATTTATTCTTTACTCATTTGTTGTCATTTTCTGCTCTTTTACACGATGCATCTGAATAACTCATATGTTACCAGAGAGTTTTGGTACACTAAGCCATAAATTGGAACCAGCAAAGCTTGTTTGAATGAATGTTTACACTTTTACTGTTATGTCCAGTGCGATTTTTCTTTTGACTTACTATTACTTAACAAGACTTATAAACTCAACATTTACTGTACACCAAGAAAATACTCTTTATGGAGCATGCCTCATGGCTAAAAAAAAGACCACCTGATTCTCAAGTATGACACAAAAATATCTCTGAAGATGTAATGTGTACAGAATATTAAAGATACTGCAATCCCATCTTTTAGCGGTGGCCCAAGGCAGGCAAGGGCCCTTAAAAAGAATGATGAAAAGGTTGTGTGGTTGGTGCTGGGTGTCCTTTGCAGAGCTGGATCATGGTACAGATCAACCAGTGACTTTTCCCTTGATCTCCAGCATCTAGGTGAGAACTTACATGATAATCCATCCACATCCAGTTTTAGGTATCCAGCCAGCTATGATGGCAATTACTCTGATGCAATCGTAAACCTGAACAGACACAGGCATGCTTAGGTCCTTCATTTTACCCCTCTCTCCAGTGCAGACATTGAAACAGAAAGTGCTGAAAACAAATGATAAGTGGACATTTTTTTATGTTTGTTCACAGTCTTTCTCTTTGTGGTGAATGCTGACAACAGATGCACATTAAGATAGCACATAAAACATTATATAGTATACATTACATTGGGTGGCACGGTGGTGCAGTGGTTAGCACAGTCGCCTCACAGCAAGAAGGTCCTGGGTGCCTTGGGGTAGTCCAACCTTGGGGGCCTCCCGGGTAATCCTCTGTGTGGAGTTTGCATGTTTTCCCCATGTCTGTGTGGGTTTCCTCCGGGTGCTCCGATTTCCTCCCACAGTCCAAAGACATACAGGTCAGGTGAATCAGCCATACTAAATTGTCCCTAGGTGTGAATGTGTGTGTGTGTGTGTGTGTGTGTGTGTGTGTGTGTGTGTGTGTGTGTGTGTGTGTGTGTGTGTGTGTGTGTGTGTGTGTGTGTGTGTGTGCGTGTGTGTGGGCCCTGTTATGGTCTGGTGGCATGTCCAGGGTGTCTCCCCACCTGCTGCCCAATGACTGCTGGGATAGGCTCCAGCATCCCCGCAACCTTGAGTAGGATAAGCGGTTTGGATAATGGATGGGTATAAATTATATTATAATAAAATAACATTATTAAAATATCAAATAGAACTTATCATCATGAGGACCTTCGAGATGAACTTCACTTTGTATAGCGCCAACCTTTGTGAGAACAGGTATTAGTAATGCACTAGGACTTGTAGGCTGTGCCTTCCCTATTTCAAAGAATAGACTGTCTCCTTTGGTCTACTTTAACTGAATAATATTGAGCTTCCAGTGTAATTAACCCTTCTGAACATATGCAGCATCAATATTCAGACCTAACTTGAGTGTTTCAAAAGTTAAAGTTTGAAAAGGTTGACTTCTACTTTCTTAGCAGGTGTGCAGGACAGTTGACCACTGGAGCATTGTAATCTTTTGTGTAGATAGGCTGGTAGAACAGGGAGAACAGGGACTACTATTTTAAGAATGCATTAATTAAGCATTTGTTTATACCCAATTGCAATGTTCAGTCCTCTAAAAGTTAAAAATGAAAATAAAACAATCTGTTTGAAATATTCTAAACCAACAGTATATCCAGAAACATAAATGGCTTTATCAGACTAGTGAAAATTTCAACAAGCATCCTTATATTTAGTAGACCTTGATAGAAAAAAAAACATGAATTGTAATAAATCAATTGAAATAAGAGCTCAAAGCAACAAGAGCAATGCAAAAAGAACATCTCTACAAAGGAAACCTTTTCTTTGTCTTGTTCAAACTAAACTCATGCAAGATTCAAATCACTAGAGAAAAGCAGTGAAAAATAAAAATATCTCCATCAAAGGTTACATGTTGAGTACAAAGCATTAATATTTATTATAAGTAAAACATATAGTCACTCAAGTAATTATCACTTTGCATAAACTTTTTGTCCAGCCTACGCAAGTCTTACTGTCATGAATCGTAAACTTTCCCTTTCCCCGCATGGGTAATGTCAATTTGTTTTCCATTTTCTCAGTACTTACGTACAGTTCTCAGAGGAGACTGCGTTGTCATGGTAATGCACATTTCATGTATGTGAAAAAGGCAAAGAGAGAGAAAGACCATTAAGTTTAAATGTAAAGAACCACATTAGGCAGCTCCACTTTATTACTCTGTAAGTAGATTTACACTTTCCCCCCTGAACTCCACATTTTCCATTTCCATCTGAGCCATAAATGGATCATTCATGATCTCATTGATGGAAACAGACTTACTATTGCCCTGTCCCACTTGGACTTGATTCTGGGATGGCCCTGGCTCCTGAAGAGGGCATTGTGACTCTTAACATTTGATTTATTAAACCTCCCTCTTTTGTGTGTGCCTCTTTCTCTTGAACTGTTTCTTAGTAAGACATATCGGAGGTCTATGCAGAGCTGCGTTCAACTTGCTCTGTCCCAAGAGGAATTACTTCAAGAGGGCAATGAGGTCAATCCACCTCTCATGACCCATGACTTAGCCTCACCTCGACAAATTACACATTTTTGTCTGTATCTACTCTAATGGGATGTTTGAAAAACCACTGTCTATCCCTTACTTTTGCAGTTCTCTCATTCCCCCTTTATTTTATGATTAAATAGCTTTTAATACTCACGACTAACATCATTATACCATTGTTACTTGGTTTAACATTATCTTTCAAATTAACGTTCCCCTTGCTTGGAATGCACCAGAAAGCAACCGATTGCTCTGCTAAATCATTCTGACACAACTTCAGTTTCACCACTGCTGAGCCACTTTTAGTCCACCAAGGCATAAAACCTCTGATAAACCAGCAGCTCTTTCTCTCTTTCTTTCTTTCTCCCCTCCTGCCCCTGTAATCAGCAGCAACATTTATAAATGCTTATTTCTTTGAGAATTTGGCGTGGTGACAGCGAACGGAGTTTGGGTCAGACAGTTTACCTCAGCAGTGGGTTGGAATAAAGAGCAATGACAATATTAACATTGACAAGCTTCACAGTGGCATATCAGCAATGCGAGGTGAACCTTCGTGTATATCTCAGCAGAGGATGAGGAACAAAAAATGTCACACACATTAAAGAAATACTTTTAAAAATGTTCAATTTTTTTTCTTTTATCATCTTAGAGCCTTTTTAGCAACTGAATCACACTTTACAATGCCAGCCCGTGGACATTTAAAAGAGTTGGCATTAGTTTAGTGTGGGAGGAAACAAATAATAGGAATAATGCTTTTTGGGACAGGCACATTTAAGAACAGCTATGGGCATACTGGGAGTGATTGATTTAGGCATTAGACCTAGGCAGTTAAGTGATACTCCCTCAGAAATAGTAAGCCCATGTTCATAGCCAGACGTGCTGTTATGGACAGTGTCGGCTTGTTTGTTATCTCCGCCAGGTGGTAGCCTGGAGGGATGTGTGTGAGTGTGTGTGTGTGTGTGTGTGTGTGTGTGTGTGTGTGTGTGTGTGTGTGTGTGTATGTGTGTGTGTGTCCACAGTTAATCTCGCAAACTACTGGACCTATCAGCCTAAAATCTTTGGTACACAGTGATGTGTGTGTGTGTGTGTGTGTGTGTGTGTGTGTGTGTGTGTGTGTGTGTGTGTGTGTGTGTGTGTGTGTGTGTGTGTGTGTGTGTGTGTGTGATGAAGAACCTATTGTGGTTGCGGTGATTCAAAGCCTTTTTTTCTCTCTCATTATCACCGCTCTCTCTCTCTCCATTCACTCTGTAGCTCGCTCGACCAACGCTGCTTCTGAGTCAGCCGTGCGAATGCGCGACTCACCGCCATACGGAAGTGCCGTAGTCTCCAGTGTTAAAACGCTGCAATAAAAATAAATTTTCAAGAGTGGGGTTAATCATAGTCACAGCACATCTCAGTAACAACAATAAAGCATTTCCAATGGCTGAGCTATGTTTTCTTACCTATGCCGTGCACATGCTTGACTCACATTTACGGTTGCTGTTATGTTTTCAGGTATGACTCTTGAAAGTGAATGAGAAGTTGATCATATTTTGCAAGCCAGCAAATCATTGCTGATCTCAGCACAGGAGAACTTGAGGGACACTGCATGAACTCAAAATAATTTGCCTTATTCACCTCACTGCCATGCAAAAGTGCCATAGTCTCCAATGTGGAGACTATGGTGGAGATCTGCACTCTACTGAGTGCACTCCTCTAGTTTGTTTGTTTGTTTGTTTTCAAAATCTACAATCTCATATCGAAGCAAAGCAGGAATTCTTTGAAGGAGCCGAAAACGAGTAGTAATTTGATTTGATTTGATTTAAAGTTTCCTTTACAAGCTACTGTGGAAGCTAGCAAATAGCTGTGTTTGAGGAGAAAGCCCTCTGAACAGGACTTAAAACTGCCAAGATTCTGTAAATCTAAAGGTAGTGTTTGCTGATACTTGAGTTGTTTGTGCCAGTGTTAGCAAGTATTCACTTGGTATATAGGTAGTGCTTGGTTTAAATGGCCCATTTGTTGGCACACTATTTGGTTGTTTGTTTTTGTGGTTTGCAAGAAAGAAATTTTGCAGTTCACTGGATGTTTAAAAAAAATGGCCTGACTTCTCTTTAGTGAAAACGTATGGTAGCTATATTGTGGTGTAAACATTGGCTTTTGGCAACCATGGTTTTTGATAGCAATGGTTAACCATGTTTTGGATCCTGATAATTCATTATGTATTTCTGTGCAGGGCCCACGGTAGAAATGCTGCTTGAAAAAATGCAGCTCTCCCCACTGAATGATGGGACAATGTTTAGTATCAATCAATAATAGGTTGTTGAAATTATAATACTTTGGTTCACTATTCTTTACAACTTTCAAAGTATAAAAAAATTATGAAATGCAGAAAAAAACTGCACATCTAAACCTATCACTAACTATGACAACCATGTAACCATTGCAACTGGTTAGGCTGAATGCATTCTCTTTCCATGTCATATACTGACACTCTGCCACTGTCGATACATGACTTGCAAGGTGCCCTCCAGAATCTGTATGTCATGTGTGGGGTGTTCCATAGACCCCAGTGCTAAACCATCAGTCTATTATATGTGAGTCTTAATGACATATAGGTTAGTAAGTGGTTAAGTTTGGAGTTAAGTGATGACCCTAATGCGTCTCATACCGACAGCAGGGACATAGTGTGCGTGCTTTTGCCAAACAAAGCATTAATGTTTGATGCTGTGGATGAGAATAGGTTCGTGGGCTACAGGCTACCTTCCTTTTAAGTTGCAACTGCCACCACACCACCATCTCAAATATAATTCTATGGTTTGCTTTATTTGGCTGCTGCCATGTAGTTTATTATTCCTCAGCTAATTCATTGGTATAATGTATTGAGTTTTTGAGTTTGCTAAAATGTCATATTGCACTGTTTTCACATGTGTGGTGTAACAGAGTTGAAAATGACCTCACTCAGATAAAGTGAATTCTCTCAAAATTTGTGTTTTAACATGTTATTGTAATCCAATGCTTTTTGATGGTTTGTGTAAACCCCAGATGTTGTACCGCATTCACTAAGGTTAAATATGAGGCTGCGCGACTGTTTGTCTATTTACTTTCACTTTGACACATTTTGGGCATTTGCGCTATCCGTACCTTAGAGCTAGACCATCTCTGCTGGAGGTAAGCAGGCTTTGGGAGCGCTCCGTGAATAATTTGATATTTTAATAAATGAACATGTTTTCTTTGCAAACTATGGGTTGGATATAAATGTATATAAGTTGTACTAACTGATGCTCTCGAAAAGTAACGATAGAAAGTGATTTGTAAGTGTTTTAACCGAGTTAAAGTATAATTTTGGCGGCAACCAAGCTGCGCTGTGCGTTATGGAGAGCATTGTTCTTATTTTGGTTTTTATGCTATATTAGACTTGTATGCAGTCTCGTCGCAGCAGAAATCTCATGGATTGCTGTTTTATTTGTGAATGCAGGTACGTGGTTTATGTATAATGTAAATGTGTAAGAACTTGGTTATGAATATTGCAAGAGTCAAGAATTTCTATGTTAAAACTATACGATCACTCAGTGCGCTATGCCAGTGCTGTCTGTCCTTTTGTTTGGTTTGTTTTGTACTTTTGTTTACACGAAGATTAATGAGTTGTGCATTTTGATTTCCATGTAAGTTTAGTATGCTATGCAACGCATGAGGTTAGCCGGGAGAAACATTGTTTGCTAGCTCATGCACGAGAGAGCTAGACCATCTCCGCTGGAGACTTGTATGCAGTCGCGTCGCAGCAGAAATCTCATGGATTGTTGTTTTATTTGTGAATGCAGGCAATAAAAGCCACTGGTAGGAACCCCTGGTCTGAATTTCTATCACAAACACCTGACAAGTTAGGGTCGTTACACTGGTGCTGTGACTTCTTCTGGATCATTTGGATCAGCTCCGCAAGCAGATCGCCGAAGGTGCTGCGCTGCGCTGTCTTCCTGGAATGTGCAGCGTGATTTTTCTGGTGATTCCGTATATGACCGCTAGGGGACACTCTAACACTGCATTTAAAATATATCCACGGTAGTTTTAATACGAGGAAGTGTAACTACACTGTACATTGTCTAGCCATTTCTCTTTAATTTCAGTGTACTATATTGCTATATTTAGAAATATTTTTCTCACATCACACTACAGTTTAGTGTTCAGTATTTTTCAGGTGGTGTGACAGCAATTTTCTGCATTTGTCATTTCTATTTTTATTATTATTTCTATTTCTAATTTTATATTTCTAAAGGTATCATGGCTGAGGGAAATAACAGTCAGGTCAATGGGTTTAAAGGCTTCTCCGTGAATAGGGGCAGGGGTGCTCATTTTAATGTTCTGAATGCTAACACATTGTCTAGTGGGTATGGAAGTGAGAGTGCAGGTGGTCTTCAAGAACATGTTAGTGATGTTAGGGACAGGGGGCATAGTGTGAGCCCGGGCTGGTCTCCTAGTGAACAGTTTTTGAGGGTGGATGCACAGACTTCTACTTCGGTGAATGATAGCATTGCCATGCAACACCTGACTGATATGGTAGGCCAACTTGGAGAGCAAATAGGTTACTCCATTGCAGCTAGACTTTTCTCTTCTGGACTTACTGATCGTACTAATACACATGATACACCTTTGACTGACAAACCAGCGACTGTTCTGACTTCAGGCCCTACACAACAAAGCACAACGCCAGTAGTAGTTCATGTCAAGACTGAACGTGAACCTGTGACTTTTAGGGGAATTAGTTCTGACAAGTACTCTGTTCAGGAATGGATAGCCATGTCAAAAGCTCACCTTAGGAAACAGTCTTACACAACAGCTGAACAGGCGGTTGAGGTACAAGGAATGCTTTTAGGAAAGGCAAGAGACGTGGTCAAAGTAGCTCTGAGGAGTGATGACACACTTGATGTGAAGCAGAACCCAGATCTCATATATGACATTCTAAAGCGATATTTCAGTCAGTCTTCATCATCACTTCCGTTGCAAGATTTTTACACCACACTGCCCAATCCAAAAGAAAATGGTCACTCAAGGCAGCACTGTCCAAACATTGCCCCGCCCCAACTCAGCCCAGCTTCGGGAAATTAGCTGACCTGTATTCAGAGGGAGGCAATACAGGTCGTAAAGAATCCTCCCACTCGCTAGACTCCAATATTTTTGATTCAACTTTTAATTTTTTCAATTTTTCTCAATTTCAGTCAACAAACATTGTGTATCAAAACACTCAGACTGTGGGTGGCAGTGACAGCTTATTTTACGTACCAGTGAAGGTGGGTGGCAAAGTGACTCTTGGGGGTATGCTAGATAGTGGCTCAATGGCATGTACAGTCAGTGATACTGCTTTGCGTAACCTGCTCTCTGTTGGGGCAGTGTGTGAAGCAGAGAGATTCTCCACCGATGTGACTCTCATTGGTGTCGGTGGTCAACGAGTGCACCCGAAGTCAGCCTTTTACATTAACATGGAAGTTAATGACTGCAAAATGATTGTGCCGAAGATTGTAGTTGAAGGACAACATGATGACCTAATTATTGGAACCAATG
Organism: Lampris incognitus; assembly: GCF_029633865.1. NCBI lineage: Eukaryota > Metazoa > Chordata > Actinopteri > Lampriformes > Lampridae > Lampris > Lampris incognitus. Next base: position 34,647,656 of record NC_079215.1, read on the forward strand.
TGATCAAACACATACTGTGTGAGTCAAAGAAGTGTAGTACGTACTGGACAGCAGTTTCTGCACCGTCCTCTACCGACGCTGAAACCGAACATTTTCTCTCCATGCTGGCTGGCTTGCATAGATGGGGCGCTGGTGAAATGCCTGACAAGATAAGCACAGTACGTTGCAACTCGGCCACTTGCCTTCAACCCGGCTGTGAATACCTTCTGTGGGGAAAGCTGCCAAAACCCACACACGTGTCTCCTGGCAGTGCGGTGATGACAGAGCCTACGTCAGCACGGTCTGCACCCAAAGGACTGATGGTTGCCAGAGTTGTCACACCCCTGTGGGCAGATGGATGGGTTCCTTTGAAAGTGATGAATGTCTCTGAAAAGCCTTTGTTTTTGAGACATAACGCTAAGCTTGCTGACCTGGTGCCCTGTGTCACTTTGGAAGATTTAGACCTAGTCAGTGGTCATCAGAGCGCTTCCACCATGCCTGCTACTCCTGTCTGTCCTGATGCAAGATGTGCTGGGGAGAATCTAGAGTCCATTGGCCTTAGTGAGCTGGACATCAGCCTGTGTGATGCGTCATCGGACTGTAAAGACAAGTTGTCCAAACTTATTGTTCGCTACCAGGATGTCTTCTCACGCAACCACCTTGACTGCGGCAAAGCAGAAGAGTTTGTCCACAGAATCCACTTGATTGACCAAGAGCCATTCAGACTTCCTTTCAGACGTGTGCCACCGAGCCAGTATCAAAAACTACGTCAGGTCTTAAGTGAAATGGAAGAAAAAGAGATCATTCGAAAGTCAACAAGCGAGTATGCCTCACCATTAGTCCTTATCTGGAAGAAGAATGGTGATTTGCGTGTGTGTACTGACTTCAGGTGGCTGAACAAGAGGACTTTGAAGGACGCTCACCCTCTGCCACATCAGGCCGATTGCTTGGCAGCACTTGGTGGCAATTCACTGTTCAGCACAATGGACTTGACTTCAGGATTTTATAACATGCCCTTACATGAGGATGACAGGAAGTATTCAGCGTTCACTACACCTATGGGGCTTTACGAATACAACAGGCTGCCACAGGGGCTCTGTAACAGTCCAGGGAGTTTCATGAGAATGATGACTTCCATTTTTGGTGATCAAAATTATCTAAGTCTGTTATGCTATTTAGATGATATTTTGATTTTTGCTCCTGATGAAAGTTCTGCCCTTGCACGTTTTGAAATGGTGTTCAAAAGACTCCGTGCCCACAACTTGAAATTGGCACCTAAGAAATGCTACTTTTTGAGGAAGTCTGTCAAATTCCTTGGCCATATTGTTGACGAGCATGGAGTTTCGACTGACCCAGGCAAAGTTGAGAGCTGTAATGGCAGAGAAGCAAACACGTCGTGTAGCCACAAATACCCAATCCCTTCCTATGTCATCTCAGTCTTTATCCACACAGGAATTCCTTGGCCATATTGTTGATGAGCATGGAGTTTCGACTGACCCAGGCAAAGTTGAGAGCATAAGCAGTATGACTGTGACTGACTTGATGGAAGCAGATGGAGTGACACCATCTGAGAAACGTGTGCGATCTTTTCTTGGCATGCTAAATTTTTATCAGCACTTCATCCCAGGATACTCAGCCCTTGCGAAGCCCCTGTTCTCACTGCTGGCTGGTCAGAAACAGAAGAAAGGCCGAAAGCCTAGGTGTGCTGTAGTGAGCCGCAAACTAAAGTCAACCGACTGGACTACTAACCATGATAGAGCATTTGCTGAACTCAAACAGGCCCTCATAGATTCCGTTGTTTTGGCCCACCCAGACTTTAGTCAACCGTTTTTGCTGTCTACAGACGCCTCGTTGGATGGCCTTGGGGCCGTTTTATCTCAAGTGCGTGAAGGTGACTCAGTGGCTAGACCAATTGCATTTGCTAGCAAGTCCTTAACTCGGTCACAGAAGAACTATCCAGCCCATCGATTAGAGTTTCTTGCACTGAAGTGGTCAGTTTGTGACAAGTTTAGCCACTGGTTGAAAGGCCACGACTTTACTGTGTGGACTGACAATAATCCATTGACTCATATTATGACTAAACCTAAACTTGTCTGTTGTGAGCAGCGATGGGTGTCAAAATTAGCCAGTTACAATTTTGACATCAAATATGTGCCATGCCCAAGAAATATTGTTGCTGATGCTCTCAGCCGTGTCCTTTTTTGCAAAAGTGTTGGTCGCAGACTGGTCAGTGAACCACTTCATGACCTCGCCAGAGAAGCTGCTGTTTTGTCTGACACAGCTATTCAACAGACCTTCAGAGAATCAACCAACCAGTCTGTAATGGCAGAGAAGCAAACACGTCTTGTAGCCACAAATACCCAGTCCCTTCCTATGTCAGCTCAGTCTTTATCCACACAGGAAGTCTCTGCTGTTATCCAGTCACACACTGAATGGGCCTCTGGAGCAAGGACGCGTGCGACAGCCCTTGTGCGTCACCTACCCCAGCTCATTCCTGACGGTTTGCCCAGCCTGCCTGCCTTTGCTGCTGGAGATCTCCATGATGCACAATCTAGAGATAGTACGTTGTCTCGCATTCGTTTTTTTGTGGAGAGGTCTCGGAGACCATCCAGACGGGAAAGAGCACAGGAGTCGAGTCAAGTCCTGAGGCTGCTGAAACACTGGGAAACATTTGTTCTGAGTGATGACGTCTTGTACAGTGTCACGTGATCAAATTTCAAAGACAAGACGCCATCAGTTTGTTGTTCCTGATTGTCTGAAGACTAAAGTCTTGAAAGGAGTGCATGACAGTGCAGGTCATCAAGGTCAGTCAAGAACACTGAGCATTGCCAGACAGAGATTTTTTTGGCTGCACATGGACAGAGATGTGAGAGAATATGTTCGTCATTGTCAGCGTTGTATAGTGAGCAAAATGGCCGAGCCTGTAGGAAGAGCTCCTCTTGAAAGTATTGTCACCTCCAGACCACTGCAACTTGTATGCATTGATTTCTGGTCAGCTGAAGATTCGCACACCAAATCTGTGGATGTTTTAGTGATGACCGACCATTTTACCAGACTGGCTCAGGCCTTTGCCTGCAGGGATCAATCAGCCAAACAAGTAGCGAAAGTCCTCTGGGAGAAGTATTTCTGCGTCTATGGATTCCCTGAGAGGATCCACAGTGACCAGGGTCCAAGCTTTGAAAGCAAGTTGATCGCTGAACTTCTACAGTTATCTGGGAAATGGCAGCGTCGAACGTTTTAATCGAACACTGGGCGATATGATCAGAGCTCTTCCCTCAGAATCAAAGCAAGACTGGTCCAGACGTTTACAATCTCTCACATTCATGTACAATTGCACTGCCCATGAGACAACAGGATATGCACCATTTTACCTGATGTTTGGAAGGGTGCCCCGTCTTCCAGTAGATATCCTGTTTGGAAACATCTTGACTGACCCTGATGTGACCGACTTTGGCAGCTATGTCACGAAGCTGTCTGAAGACCTTAAGGAAGCCATGCTAATTGCTCAAGAGCATGTGACAAAGGAACAGAACAGACAGGCAAGACTGTATAACAGGAAAGCGAAAGGACCGGCAATTGAAATTGGAGACCGAGTGCTTGTGGCTAATAAGAAAGAGAGAGGAAAGAGAAAAGTTGCTGACTGATGGGAGTCTATTGTTTACACTGTGACTGAGCTGAATCCCCAAACGCACACATATAAGATACAGGACACTGTCACAGGGCGTGAGCGGATTGTCCATCGTAATCTACTTATGCTGGTGAATTTTCTTCCTATTCAAGATGTGCCAGTCTGCTCAGTCTGGTCTCTCAATGTCCTCCGTCCAGTCCTCCGTCTCTATCCATTCCATGGCCTCAGGTCAAGCTACGTCAGAGCACACTCAGACTCAAGTGTCCGTTCAGCAGGATGAGACTCAATGTGGAGTTGATGATGTGCACAGTCTTGTGAGCGTCCCTGAACCTGAAAATTACTCAGATATCCTGCCTGCGTCTGAGGAGAGAACCAGAGAATGGGTCAGTCACCTGAACAACACCCCAAGTCAACAGTCTCCTGAAGGAGGTGCTAGGGAGCCTTCTGCTGACTTTACTAACGACATGTTGACTGACAAGGTCCCAGACTCACACTCTGAACTCTCTCACACCTCACTCACTGATGACACTGTTGATAGGGATGACACCTCGACTGTTAGTGGCCATCACACAGTTTTGTCTACAGTTACTTCTGACTCTGTAAGTGACGCTGCACATACTGTTGCACCCACTGAACTGCCTGAGTCTGCACCACACCGCACTACACATCTGGGTCGTGTTGTTCGACCAGTTAACAGGCTCCTTTACACTATAGCTGGACAAGATGTTACTAGACGATTGCAGCAGAATGTTCAGACTGTATGCAGCGCTGTAGTTCAAGCTCTTAGGACATAAGTCTCTTTGCTTTTTTTGCTTTTTTTGCAGATATTTCTAATGTCTTTAGAAGTGCGGTAATAGGTGAACACTTATACCTACTTCTATGTGTATTGACAGTTTTTAGGCAAGTGTAGAATGTGTAAGGCATTCTATAACCGGTGGTTGGTTGGAGAGTTTTTGACGTCGCTCTCTGTCCACCGCATCCTTAAAGGATACTTCTAGAGTCGGTCTTCTTGTGTGTAGTCCCATGACACCAGATGAATCATAGGTATAGTTGCGAACATGTGTATAATTTTGTCCAGAATTCAGTGGGGGTGGGTGTAACAGAGTTGAAAATGACCTCACTCAGATAAAGTGAATTCTCTCAAAATTTGTGTTTTAACATGTTATTGTAATCCAAAGCTTTTTGATGGTTTGTGTAAACCCCAGATGTTGTACCGCATTTACTAAGGTTAAATATGAGGCTACGCGACTGTTTGTCTATTTACTTTCACTTTGACACATTTTGGGCATTTGCGCTATCCGTACCTTAGAGCTAGACCATCTCTGCTGGAGGTAAGCAGGCTTTGGGAGTGCTCCGTGAATAATTTGATATTTTAATAAATGAACATGTTTTCTTTGCAAACTATGGGTTGGATATAAATGTATATAAGTTGTACTAACTGATGCTCTCGAAAAGTAATGATAGAAAGTGATTTGTAAGTGTTTTAACCGAGTTAAAGTATATTTTTGGCGGCAACCACGCTGTGCTGTGCGTTATGGAGAGCATTGTTCTTATTTTGGTTTTATGCTATTTTAGACTTGTATGCAGTCGCGTTGCAGCAGAAGTCTCATGGATTGTTGTTTTATTTGTGAATGCAGGTACGTGGTTTATGTATAATGTAAATGTGTAAGAACTTGGTTATGAATATTGCAAGAGTCAAAAATTTCTATGTTAAAACTATACGATCACTCAGTGCGCTATGCCAGTGATGTCTGTCCTTTTGTTTGGTTTGTTTTGTACTTTTGTTTGCACGAAGTTTAATGAGTTGTGCATTTTGATTTCCATGTAAGTTTAGTATGCTATGCAACGCATGAGGTTAGCCAGGAGAAACATTGTTTGCTAGCTCATGCACGTGAGAGCTAGACCATCTCCGCTGGAGACTTGTATGCAGTCGCGTTGCAGCAGAAATCTCATGGATTGTTGTTTTATTTGTGAATGCAGGCAATAAAAGCCACTGGTAGGAACCCCTGGTCTGAATTTCTATCACAAACACCTGCACAAGTGAGGGTCGTTACAGTGGCCTTCATTGTACAGGCTGTCTGTGTTATATGGTGCCAGTTAACCTATTTCACTATATGCAGTAAGCACAGTTATGTGAGTAATATACACAGATCACCAAGCATTTTTTTTTATGAATGTATTTTTTATTTTTGGATTCCCCCCCTTTTCCCCCAGTTGTACTTGGCCAATTACCCTACTCTTCCCAGCCATCCCAGTTGCTGCTCCACCCCCTCTGCCAATCCGGCGAGGGCTGCAGACTACCACATGCCCCCTCCGATACATGTGTAGTCGCCAGCCACTTCTTTTCACCTGACAGTGAGGAGTTTTGCCAGGGGGACGTAGCACGTGAGAGGATCACGCTATCCCCCCCCCAGTTCCCTCTTCCTCCCCGAACAGCCACCCCGACCAACCAGAGGAGGCACTAGTGCAACGACCAGGAAACATACCCACATATGGCTTCTCACCCACAGACACGGCCAATTGTGCCTGTAGGAACGCCCGACCAAGCTGAAGGTAACACAGGGATTCAAACAGGCGATCCCCATGTTGGTAAGCAATTGAATAGACCGCCACGCTATCCAGACACCCACTCAGCATTTATTTTTAGTTGTTTTGATTTGGCAAGCAGTTATACATAAATAGTGTGTGCGTTGGGGGGTAAAACAGCTACAGAAGTTCAAGCAATGAGGTCTGTGTAAATTCTATCTATCTATCTATCTATCTATCTATCTATCTATCTATCTATCTATCTATCTATCTATCTATCTATCTATCCATCATGTGTCAGTTTAGCTTACATAGAACACACATATCATTAACTCTTACTTTAATGGTGTATGGCAAAACCCTTAGTAGGAGGCATAAATGTGATTATTAGTTTAGTGTTAGCAACAGTGATTCCAAACTCCCCAGTTTTAATGAAATATACTGAATACCATACTGAATGAGCCACCATATCCTACCTTCAGGGCTACCATCTGAGCAACAAATTACTCAATCTGCTCTTTCAGTATCATCATCCTGCTTTCATGTTGTGTGAAACTACGCAAGCATGGTTTATCCTCCACCACACCAGAAGTATATATTTTATGTTGACTGTCCTTGGGAAAAAGGACCCTCATTTGAAAAATCCCATGCAGTTACAGAAAGTTGAATAGTTAAATAGTTGCAGCTGAGGACAGCAGTATGGATAGATAATTGATTTCCTACTGATATGCATTTAGCTGTAACAATATTAATTCAAGATAGGGAGGCTGAAAAGTCAAAACATTCAGGACACTCAATTAAAACATATTAACCAAGCCTACAATTTAAAATTTGATTATATCAGTGATAATTACAGAGGGAACAGAGTGTACAGATACAGTGGGAACTCAAGCTCCACTTGTGAAAGGTTAAGGAGTCCTACAGGAGGAAGGTGGACCAAAAGTTGCAGGAGAATAACATGTAGGAGGTCTGGAGTGGTATGAAGACTACCCTTCCCACATCCACTTTACCCTCCTACCCTCTGGAAGGAGGTTCAATTCAATTCAATTTATTGTCATTAAAAACAATATGCAGGCAGTTAAAAATTAAATGAGGCCTGCGGCTTTGCCAGACAGTGCAAGAAATACATAGAAAAACATGGCAAACATAGTATAAGATATATACAGATGAAGACTAAAAGCTATAGATAAGTTAAAACAAAGAGCATGAGTATAAACATATTTACAGACATTTAGTGGATACCCAGGTTCAGGTGAGTAACAGCTTTAGAAAAGAAGCTGTTTTTGAGCCCAGTAGTGCGAGCTCTGGGGCTTCTGTAGCGCCACCCAGAGCACAGGGGGGAGAACAGTCCATGGTTGGGGTGGGTGGGATCTCTGCTGATGTTGAGACCCCTTCAAAGGCAGCGTTTGTGATAATTGTCTTTTATGGTTGGGAGCTGGGTACCGGTGATATGTTGGGCTGCTTTGATGACCCGCTGCAGAGCTTTCTGGTCTACTGATGTGCAGTCGCCATACCACACTGAGATGCAGCTGGTCAGAATGCTCTCTATGGTGCAGTGGTAGAAGTTGGTGAGAATTTTGGGGGATAAATGGGCACTCCTCAGCCTCCTCAGGAAATATAGGCGTTGTTGGGCTTTTTTCAAAAGGTGCTGGGTGTTCGATGTCCAGGAAAGGTCCTCGCTGATGTGGACTCCAAGTAATTTAAAACTGGAGACACACTCCACTTCCACCCCATTGATGTCTATGGGGGAGTGGCTGCAGCTTCTAGACATCCTGAAGTCTACAATCACCCCCTTCGTTTTCTGCACATTGAGGACAAGATTGTTGGTGGTGCACAATGATGTGAGGTGCTGACTCTCATCCCTGTAGGCCGTCTTGTCATTGTTGGTGATACGGCCTACGACTGTGATGTCATCCACAAACTTATCTATTACATTTGAAGGGTGAGTTGGCAGGCAGTTGTGGGTAAAGATGGAGAAAAGGAGGGGGCTCAGAAAACAGCCTTGAGGGGCACCTGTGCTGGGGGCCAGGGTGAAGGAGATGGTCACCCAACCTAACAAACTGAGGTCTCTTGGTCAGGAAGTCAAGGGTCCAATTACAGAGGAAGGGGTTGAGGCCAAGGGATATGAGTTTGGTGGTTAGTTTGGCGGGGATGATAGTGTTGAAAGCAGAGCTGTAATCTATGAACAGCATCCGGATGTATGTATTGTTAAGTTCAAGGTGGGTCAGAGCAGAGTGCTGGGCAGTGGCAATGGCGTCCTCCGTAGAACTTTTGGGATGGTAGGCAAACTGATCTGGGGCGAATGTGGGGAGGATAATGTTTTTGATGTGAGTCAGAACCAGTCTCTCAAAGCACTTCATGGTAATGGAGGTGAGTGCTATGGGTCGGTAGTCATTCAGACATGTGGGTGTTGATTTCTTGGGGACAGGAATGATAGAGGTGGTCTTAAAGCATGCCGGGACTATGGGTTGGGACAGTGAGAGGTTAAATATAGTTGTGAAGACCTCAGCCAGCTGGTCGGAGCATTCCCGGAAGACCCGACCCGGTAGCCTTCCGTGTGTTCACTCTGCGCAGTGATTCTCTGACCCCTGCGATTGATAGAGTGAGTACCTAGTTTTCTGGATGAGCGGGGATTTTTGTGGCTGGGTCAGTATTGTCCTTGTTGAAAGGAGCGTAGAAATTATTTAGCTCATCTGGGAAGGAGGCATCATGGGCAGCAGGGCCACTATTGGAGCTTTTGTAGTCTGTGATAGACTGAGTGCCTTGCCACATTCACCAAGGATTGGAGTTATTTTGAACGTGGTCCTCTATTCATAGGGAGTAGTTTTGTTTGGCTGTTCTGATGCCCTTTTTAAGGTTGGATCTGGCTGTGCTGTAGGCCTTGCTGTTACCTAACTTGAACGGAAGCATCCATGCTGCCTTCACCAGGCTATGCAACACTCTTCAGGCTGTGAGGCTCCTCAACAGCCTGACACTCAGAATTTCCACACAATGACCTTTTTGACCTTCTCCCTTTTGCACAATAAAGTGCCCTGTCACTCTAAACAGCACACTTACCTGCACAGCTATCACTGCCAGAAACTCACTGTCCGTGTCAGGTATGCTTGTCATGTTTAGATTTGTGAGGTACTTTTTGTTTTTAATGTAGTTTTTGTTTTTGATATTTATTGCATGTGGTCAATGTGAAACACACATTCCCCAGTATGTATGAGACATACATATGTGGAAATGACATACACCTGGATAGAGAAAATCATGCTGCTAGTGTTAGTCTGTTTTTTGTTTTTGTTTTTCAGCTAAAGTGCAGTACAGCTCAAAAAGACTGCTACAAATAAAATCAACGTTTCTTAAAATATGGATGAACATAAAAATTGTAGGTTGTACTCTAATCAGCAATTTCCTTTACAACAGCATTCCTCAAAATGAGGTCATTATGAAGAGAAAAAGAGGAAAATGTGTTTAGATGATTTGGTTTGTAATTGTAATCAAAGTCACTTTCATGATAAAGTAAAGATAAGCATGCAAAACAAAAAAATAGATTTCTACTTTGATGAGGTAATTCATCTGAGAAATACACTAGATGTTTACAATCTCAAACAGTTTTGGCCACTTAAAAACATCTGCCAATAGACATACTCACTCCAAAATATCCCTGAAAATTGTTTTTCACATTGGAGTTTTTTGGAGGCTTGAGATGGGAAGCTGAAGTTCGGATAAACAGACTAGCCAATAATAAGCGATGGAAACTGAATTTTTAATTTATCCAAGGAACACTTGTTAACCATTTTCTCTTTTAATGTTCTTGATGACATATTTGAATATAGACACTTTCATCTCTCTGTTGTAAATTCATCCACACTTGGGGACTAGGATGGGGTATCCCACATTTTAACAAGATATCTGAGGTTATCCATCTTAAATTTCAACAATCTCATGGCCTTGTGGCACTGAAGGTGACACCCTTAGAGAAACTACACAAGGTGAACAAACAGTCCTTCAATGCTGAAAAAAATAAACAATAAAATGTTAATATGAAAAGATGTGAGGATATGTTTGTCTAATATGTTGTTTCTTCTCATGCACTATGTTATTTTTAAAGTCCTGTTCATTTCCACTCTGGGTCTTGAAGTGAATCAGTGAACTACTCATTTAACATATATGATACATTAGTCATGATGTACATTTAGTAGGTATACAACCCCCCCCCCCTTAGAGGATCTACCATTCCCTAAATGCTGTTAAAAACAGGGTTATGATAAGTCTGGGGCATCTTAGTCCCACCTCGAGTTCACGCCTCAGCAGAAATGATGAATTGGTGATCAGCTCACGTTCTCTTTCACTGATAGATCATTTAATATAATCCCCTTACCCAGTAGCTCGTATTTGTATGTCAGAGACCGTCCATATCCAACCAACTCAGAATCGAGTCTTCATCTTGGTAAATGCACCGGTAATAAGAACCAGACCTTTGTCTAATCTCTATATTGGTAGTGGAAATCCATTGAGGATTCAGTCTGGTTTGGCCCAGTTACGTTTGCTACAGGACTTTATCTCTTCTCCCTGGCAGCAGACACACACCAGACCTCTTTGATATCTGAGTGTATTGGATTTAAGCCACAACTGTTTGAATGGAGATTCAGACATGCATATAAACTTGTACTTTAGTAGATTCAGAGTCCTGCATGACATTTCTTTCAAAGATGCAAAAGTTTGTTTTGTTTTTTTGTTTTTGTTTTTTTTGTCTTTGAAGCAATCAAGGAATTTGGTAGAAAATTAAAATTAAGGTTGTGTGTGTGTGTTTGTGTGTGTGTGTGTGTGTGTGTGTGTGTGTGTGTGTGTGTGTGTGTGTGTGTGTGTGTGTGTGTGTGTGTGTGTGTGTGTGTTCTGAGACATTCTCTTAATGAAAAAAGTTTCTTACAAGATCACAAACAAGGAAGGAATAGTAGCTGTGGGTTGTTAAGTATCCCTCAATCTTCAATGTCTTGCTTCTACCTATATTCTTGAGTTACGACCTAATCTGCAACCAGAAAACACAATCTCCTGATCTCATTTAGACCCAGGTACTGAGATGGACTCATCAGAGAAGAAAGATCATAAATTTCCTGAACATCTTTTTTCCAGTGGTTGTAGTATGGTTTGTGCATGTGTGCATGTTTATTGTATTTGAGCTTCTGTTATTATGATGGACATCTCTAAAGATTGGAAAGGTAAAGGATTTAAAGGACATAAAAGTAAAGGACGCAAAGAACCTTAACACTAAACATTAATGCCTTTCTTTGGAAAAAAAACGGGTATATTTTGCTTTGGCCTTTTTGAGTTGAATCAGTTTCAGGGCTTTAGTAAGTTTGCTGACCTCTACAGGGGAAAAATCTTCTAAAGGTTGAAAACATTCCAGGCTGATCTTGGTACTCTGTAATGTAAGCATAGCGAGATAAATACAGTTGTAGCTAATAAATTAGTAATGGTCTGTTGGATATAGGTGTGCCATAGAACCAGCATTGACAATACTATTGACATTTGTTGGTGCTGGCTCTGTCTGTCTGTCAGTGATAGGTGTGCCGGTACAACTAAACCAAACAAACCTGTTATTTGTTTTATCAGCTGCAGCTGTATTTATCCTGTTGTGCTGATGTAAGGTAGTAATGCAAATCCGCCACAGGGTGGCACTGTTACGCTGTATGTTCCCCTGGGAATGCCGCAAATGGCGATGTTTGTCCCTTTTGCAACACCGTACCCCTAAGTCTTGTCCCGGGCAAAAGGCTACGTTGATCACATGTTTTTTTTATTCTTCTGCCGGAAGCTGTGAGTATGATGAGGCCAGCGGCCAGCTGATTGATGAGAGGTGAAGTGTAAGCGAGTGCCAGTAAAGTGTCCAGGTCTCAGCCACGATCCCAAGCCTCCGCCTCCTTCCTTTTCCACGCAAACATCATACTACAACAAACACAACGCAGAGTCCCAGGGCGTGTAGGGAGACGACGGCCGAACGCAAAGTGCGGGTTACATCATGGTGCCGTGACCCGGATCGTGGTGCTTCGAGATCCAAGGAGATACAGAGACTCGCGTCCTCGCCTTTGCTGCTGCATTGAACTGCGTTACCTTCAGTGACTGGACAGTGTGGTGGACTGAACTACTGTCATCGGCGTTGCAGCATTGGCAAGATACTCACCTCTTCAAATATCCTTTAAAGACTGTTGAAAGCTTGCTATATCCATTTGAAGACTTTTTATGATATTTCGATAAACTTAACTGTTATTTGAGTTGTGTAAAAGTGTGCTATGTGAGATCCTGCTATAGGAACACTGTGTTTAACATTAAGCTGATATATATCATTCATAATTTTTTGGTTTTGGTTAAGGGTTGTGTATTGACCATCTGATTTTGACTCAAGTTTAATGTGAGTTTTGAGTTGATAGTGATTATTGTTTTTTGATATATTTACTGGAAAAAAGGGGAGATTTTGCATACACAGCTAAACTTATTCTGTGAACACAGTGAATCATTAATAGTCATCTGTTTTGACACCAACAGTTACACCAGTCATAGTGATTTAGAAAAAAATATATCAAAATGTTCAGTGACTATGCAGATTATCAGTCAAAGCAAGAAGGTGCCTCTGCTGCCACACTGGGTTCCCAACTGCCCCCGATGCCCACAGCCAGCCACAACTGTGACACTCCAGCCCAGACACAACCCCACCTTTCAAGCAAGGGCGTAACAACCACCAGTGCTGCAAATCAACAGCAATCAGTGAGGCCAAAGCTTAACAACTACTTCACTAGCCCCACCACCACCCAACAGCTGATCCTCCCTCAAGACCACCACAGCAGTCAGCAGCCCCCATACCCAGGACTAAGTGCACCACTCACTCCACCACCCCCAATACTGTCACCTTACCCTATTCACTACTCCACTCCAGCTCATGCACCCACCTTGCCAGCCTCTAGAGCTCCAATGCAAGCACCCTCACTATGTTTTGACAGCAGCCCAGCTGCCAAACCAATCCACCGAAACAGCAGGCCAGACTACAGCCTGCCCAGTGCATCCCTTCCAGCTGTACAGATATTAGTGGAACCTAATCCCCCGGCCCAAGCCAGTGTGAACCAGCACACACACCCTTTGCCCATTCACAGCCTCTCGTGCCCCACCTCCACGGAAATGCAAACTGTACAGCGGCCGACCATGACTCACCCAGACACCCCTCCTTACCAAAGCCCTGCTGCCGAGCCTAAACCCCAGGTCTACACTGGTCCTGCATATAATCCCCCTGTGCCCCAGGCCCTCATGCCAAGCTTTCAAATGCCACCAATGATGAACATTATGAGCTACCTCTCTTCTACTGGCCAGACCCTTCAAAGTTTGCAGCATGGATCAATCCCCCAGCTGCATATGTCACAGCCTGCTGCCCTCTACCCCCAAGAGGTGACCACCCCACTAGCAGTGCAACATGTAGCCCCTAACCACACAGCCCCTGCCTCAGACCCTCGAGCTGTCATGTACCACAACACACTCCCACAACACCCATCCACCACCCCGCACATGCACCCACGTCCGTATGAGCCCCCAATGAATGCTGCCGTCAGAGCCGCAGCCAACACAACCCTTCCACCAGCTGCATATGGTGGGTTCATGCAAACTCATCAGGTAAAAAATGTCCAAATCTTCACTGGCAATCCAGACAGCAAAATACTTGTAGGAGACTGGGTTCGTGATATGCAGTACTTTCTGGAGGCAATCGAGCTCCCCACACACCTCCGCTTTTCGACTGTTGTGCGACACCTGAGCGGTGAGGCCAGGAAGCTAGTCCTGAACCTACCCCCCAACGACCAGACTCCAGAGAAGGCGTATGAGGAGCTCAGGGCTGAATACAGCGACACACAAGGCTCACTTGATCCACTAGCTGACTTCTATGAGCGCAGCCAGAGGTCCGGAGAGTCTGCCTGCTCTTATGCTATTGCTCTGGAGGCAACACTGAGAGCGGTAGAGGAAAGTCAGAGAGGGGGCAGACAATTTCCTGATCGAGATAGTAAACCCACTCGACAGTTTCTAAGAGGGCTTATGGATGAGATGGTGTATGCAAGGATCGCACCAATGAAGCCCAGGCTTTTGAGTTTCCAGGAGCTGCAAGCAGAGCTTAGAAACCTTGCAAAAGAGACTCAGAAGTTCCAGTCACAACACAAGACAAAGAAAGCGCTCACTCAGGTGCAGGTCACATCAGAATGTGATACCAATATGAGGTCAGAGAGGTCAAAACACACTTCAGAGTGGACAGAGCTTAAAGATATGGTCAAGAAATTAGCTCTTAGCCAAGAAGAACAGGTGACCAAGTTGGCTCACCTTGAGTTGAGAATTGCTGCACCTACCCCTGCACCAGCCCCTGCACCCCCACTAAGGCCCCAACCATCTCCCAGAACAGTTACTCAGGGCTCCAGTGTTGTTTGCTACCGGTGTGGGAAGCAAGGGCATATAGCCCGAGTATGTCGAGCGGTGCTCCCAGATCCCAGTCTGCCCTGGACTCACTGACCCCAGCCTGCGACCTCCGCAGAGAGCACCACGCCCCACTCAACGCAGCATTTAAACGCCTAGAGCCTGTGGTAACTGGGGCAACCATGGGCAAGCAGCAAGACCCCCCACTGCAGGTGAGCGATACTGATGATGGAGTAGAGGACATTCCTATTGTGGGTCCCAGGAATGAGGGTGAGGTGGAAGTCAATGGATTAAAGTGCAGGGCTCTTATCGCTCAGGTAACCAGTATTACTCACGGATACTGGTGCAACCACCCTGACCTCCATGGACAGAAACTACGGCCCTCTAAAATACCCATAGCAGGTGCAGCAGGTCAGGATGTGCCTTACTCTGGTGTCCTGCGTATTAAGTTGAAAGTGCTGGGGAAAGAGTTCCAGAGAGTGCCGGCTTTTGTTGTCCCTGACTCCGAGTATCGCTCCTCCGTCCCACTGCTTGTGGGAACTAATGTCGTCCGTGCCGCCAGGAGGCACCTCCAAGCAACCTATGGGGAGCAATATCTTCAGCGGGTGAAGGAAAGCCATCCAGAGTGGTACACAGCTTTACTGGAAACTGGTGACACTGAATATACAGGAGCAGACGACATGGTGGGCCCTGCTGTGTACACTGGCCGTAAAATACGCATCCTGGGAGGGAAAGAGATGGACTTAATGTGCAAAATCAAAACTGGCCCACAAAGAAAGACATACACAGCACTAATTGAAGGCCACGCCTCCATTCGGCTCCCTCAGGACCTTATGGTCGCCAAAGTTCTTGCAGATGTGAAGAAAGGCTGTGCTCCTGTCAGAGTGATGAACCTGTCCCAACAAACTGTCACAATCAAACCACACACAGCTGGCCAGCGCCTTCCTGGTGGACAGTGTTGTGGATTTTTCAGCCACGGAACAGGGTTGTCATCAAAATGAGGAGAACAAAGAGACATACCGGTGTCTGCACCAAGTTGTGAGCAGTGGTGGGGTGGACATAAGTGAGGCACCAGTGGAGAATGAGCGCCAGCGCGCCCTCCTAAAAGAGCTTGTGGAGAGGAATATGGGGGTGTTCTCACAGCACTCAATGGACTACGGCCACACAAAAACAGTGCAGCACGAAATCCCCCTGGTCGACTCAAAGCCCTTTCGACTCCCGTACCGCAAGATTCCCCCTTCACAGTGGCAGGATGTGAGGAAGTTGCTGACAGAAATGGAAACAGCAGGGGTTATCAGGCCTAGTAAGAGTCCATATGCTTCGCCAGTAGTGATTGTTACCAAGAAAGACGGATCACTAAGATTATGCATCGATTACCGAAGGCTTAACGCCTGCAGCACAAGAGATGCATTTCCACTGCCCAGAATAGAGGAGGCCCTGGAGGCTCTGGGTCAAGCAAAGTATTTCTCAACACTTGATCTCACATCTGGATACTGGCAGGTAGAGGTGGCGGAGCAGGACAAACACAAAACAGCATTCAGTACTCCCATGGGGCTGTTTGAAGCCAACAGAATGCCTTTCGGCCTTCAAAACGCTCCGTCCACCTTCCAGAGACTCATGACCTGCTGTTTTGGCGATCTGAACTTCACCCATCTCCTGATCTATCTTGATGATCTGATCATATTCTCTAAAACCTTTGATGAGCATCTGGAGAGGCTGCAGCTGGTGTTCGATCGACTGAAGGAGCATGGCTTGAAGTTGAAGCCTTCCAAATGTCAGCTTGTGAGAAAGGAGGTGCACTACTTGGGTCACCTGGTGTCTGCGGAGGGCATCAGGACAGACCCAGAGAAGATCAGCAGAGTCAAGGACTGGGCGAGGCCCACGAATCGTAAAGAGGTGCTTCAGTTCCTGGGATTCACCGGATATTACAGGCGGTTTGTGTGCAGTTACTCTACCTTGGCCGCGCCCCTGTACCGCCTTACCGCTGGTGACCCTAGAAAGAAACGGAGAGGGGGGAAGAAGAGGTTAGTGCCTGACCCGCCCTTTGTCTGGACTGATGAGTGTGAGGAGGCTTTTCAGTCACTGAGAGAAAGATTGACAACTGCTCCAGTGTTAGGCTATCCAGACTACAGCCTACCCTTTCTGCTCCAGACTGACGCCTCGGGGGAGGGGCTTGGTGCTGTATTAGCCCAAGTTCAGGACGGAGTCGAGAGAGTCATAGCTTATGGCAGCAGAGGCTTGAGCCCAGCAGAGACGAGGTATCCTGCACACAAACTAGAGTTCCTCGCTCTGAAATGGGCAGTGACCGACAAGTTCTATGACCATCTATATGGGCGCAAGTTCTCAGTCCAGACAGACAATAACCCCCTTAAGTATGTCATGTCGTCTGCAAAATTGGATGCTACAGGTCAGCGGTGGGTGTCTCGGCTGTCAGCATTTGATTTTGATGTGCAGTATCGAAGAGGACAGAATAATGCGAACGCTGATGCCCTCTCCCGGCTGTCTAACCAGGAGGTCACCCAAGTCCTGCAAACCTGCCCTCAGCTTGTATCAGCCAAAGTACAAAGGTGTGTAGAGGAACAATCTCCCCAACAACTGGAAAGCTCCGCTTCAGAGGGACCTGAGCATCAAGAACCTCTGTCACACACGCTCGGTGAATCCTATCAAGATGTGGGGATGGACTCTCTACCTGCATTGACAAAACAGGAGATTCGTGCAGGGCAAAAAGAGGATGCTGTAATCGGTCCCGTTTTGCACTTTAAAAGTGTGAACCAAAAACCGAGCCGCAGCGAGAGGATTGGTGGTGGCAGGCAGGTTTGCCTTCTCTTAAAAGAGTGGCGGAGGTTATTAGTAAGGGATGGAATAATGTATCGTCAGGTCCAAGACTGTCAAAGGGGAGTAGTAGAGCAGCTGGTACTACCAGAGAGATTTCACACATCCGTCAAGACTGCACTTCATGATGACTCAGGGCATTTAGGGTTTGAGAGAACGCTGCAGATGATAAGGGCGAGATTTTACTGGCCTAAGATGTTCCAGGAAATCAAGGCTTGGTGTGAGCAGTGTGAAAGGTGCTGCCTCAGAAAGACTCCGACTGCAGGCCTCAGGGCTCCCCTGGTCAGTATTCACAGCAGCGCTCCTATGGAACTTGTGTGTGTAGACTTTCTGACTCTGGAGAAATCAAAGGGAGGCATAGAAAATGTGCTTATTGTCACTGACCACTTCTCCCGGTACGCCCAGGCCTATCCCACTAAAGACCAAAAAGCCTCTACAGTGGCGAAGGTACTGTGGAAGAACTTTTTCTGTCGGTTTGGATTCCCAGCAAAACTACATGCAGACCAGGGGCGTAATTTTGAAAGTGCTGTGGTGAAAGAGCTGTGTAAGTGTACTGGTGTCACTAAGACACACACAACCCCCTATCACCCCCAGGGTAACGGCACCACCGAAAGGTTCAACCGGACTCTCATGGACATGCTGGGGACACTAGAGCCTCACCTGAAACCCCGCTGGCATGAGTATGTGGATGCAATGACACATGCGTATAACTGCACCAAACATGACTCTACTGGGTACACACCGTATTACCTAATGTTTGGTAGACATCCACGACTCCCAGTCGACCTGATTTTTGGGCTTTCTACCACCAAAGAGCCATGTGAGTATAGTGAATATGTCCAGACCCTGCATGACTGTCTGTCGGAAGCTTATACTCAGGCTAACCAGGCCTCACGACATGCAAAAGAGCAGCAGAAAAGGTACTATGATCAAAAGGCAAAGAGTCAAGGTTTCAGCCCAGGGGACAGAGTCTTGGTCAAAATATGTCATGTGGAGGGACGGCAGAAACTGGGAGACAGATGGGAGTCACGCCCATACATTGTGGTGAAGAAACACACCAGTATACCAGTATATGTGGTCCGAACAGAGGATGGTGAAAAAGAGAGAGTGGTTCACCGTAACCTTCTTACACAGTGTATGTTTCTTCCGGTGGAGCGGGCTGGTGCAGCAACAAGTGCAGGAGTTGAGTCTGACATGGGGGACTGGGAGGTGGATGGCATGGAGGTAATGGGGGAGGAAGCCGAAAAAGTGAGTCAAGGGGGGGAAGAGGACATAAATGTCAGCGACACCAACGCACTTGATGGCCCCAGCCTGAGGAGGAACCCACAGAGAACTCGACGTCCCCCAAAGAAACTGTCTTACGAGTCACAGGTGGTGAGATCAAAAGAGGAACAGCAGAAGATAGAGAGGGGCTGGACATTGTGGCAGAGGGCCATAGCAGAGAGAGTAGCAGGGCAAGTATAATCCACGGAAAAAAAAACGAAACAAACAAGTTTTATTAATGGTTTATTTACTTTGATTGCATTTACACATCTACATTTCATATGCAACTCATGGTATTAATGCGTCACTTTCAGTGTGATCTTTATTTGTTTTGTTTTGTTTGGTCTGATGGCTGGGACGCCATCAATTAAAGAAGGGGTAGATGTAAGGTAGTAATGCAAATCCGCCACAGGGTGGCACTGTTACGCTGTATGTTCCCCTGGGAATGCCGCAAATGGCGATGTTTGTCCCTTTTGCAACACCGTACCCCTAAGTCTTGTCCCGGGCAAAAGGCTACGTTGATCACATGTTTTTTTTTATTCTTCTGCCGGAAGCTGTGAGTATGATGAGGCCAGCGGCCAGCTGATTGATGAGAGGTGAGGTGTAAGCGAGTGCCAGTAAAGTGTCCAGGTCTCAGCCACGATCCCAAGCCTCCGCCTCCTTCCTTTTCCATGCAAACATCATACTACAACAAACACAACGCAGAGTCCCAGGGCGTGTAGGGAGACGACGGCCGAACGCAAAGTGCGGGTTACACTTACATCACAGAGTCCTAAGACCAGCCTGGCATGTTTAAAGGCTTTAGATGATTGTTAACCTGTAGACTATCTCTCCACTCTTATATATTCAATATGTACAGAGATTGACCCTCACATGGTCAGGGTACATGGATACTTCTTTAAGATACACTGGCATGGCAAGCCATGTGCAGAACATTACCCTATGTCTGTACAGATGTAGTGTCATTGATTTGTTTGATAAAAACATCCTTGAGAGGCTTTGAAGTGAGAATTGGCAGCCTGGTTAAAATGTAACCACCTGGTTACACAGACAGTTAAAATGTAACTGGATGTTCTCTATCATATCGAGAACATCTCTCCACTCCATTACATATTTCAAATGTACGGAGTACAGGATGCTGTGACATTCCCACAAGCTTGTCCAGGTCCAAGAAGGGACTTGTGGCCTCGTCTTGTGAGCCTCTGGGCACCCCGAAAGAAATCGGGTGATAAGGCTACAGGAATACCCCGCTCAGTTCCTGATTACCCTCATGTATGGCCTTGATTGCTGCCACCATCCCTCACTGTTTAATTGCAGACTTGCCTGCCTCCAACTTCTCTTGCAGGAATTGCAGGATGTCCTGAGTTGTAGCCATGTAATAATGTGCCTAGTGTCCTTCACTCACACCAAGAGGTGGATACCCCCATTGGTTTAATTGGTGACTGTAGTGGATGGTGCCCAGGTCTATTGTAAGGTCTTAACTACATGCTCTGGCATTCCCAAGGCCAAGAGCTCATCCCTTTCAGGGGGCAGACCCACAGCTGGAGCCCCTTTCAGAGAGGATGGAACAATGTCCTTCCCGTCTGAGACAACAAATCTCTCCGCACAGGGAGTTCCCGTGGTATCCTGTTCAAGAGAGGTGGAATTGCCTAGAACCATGACTTGGGATGCCAATTTGAGGCCATCAGAATCATTCTTGTCCTCCTCTGCCTGAACCCTTTGACAAAGGGGCAGAAGAATGCTGAGGGAAGGGAAGGCATAGAGTAGGCCGGAAGGCTACTGGTGTGCAAGTTCATCCATACTGAGGGGTGGATGTCATTATTTTGAGGTGAACAGCACACAATGTATCGTCTCCCTGGAGGTGAACAGTTTGATGTGTGCCTTGCCAAAGCAATGCCAATTCTCCTTGAACACCTGAGGATGGATTCTCCACTTCCCCAGACATGGGCCTCCTCTGGACATCAGGTCAACTACAGAATTTACTGACCCTGGCACATAAACTGCTGTGAGTGTGCAGAAGTGGGGATATGCCCACTCCCACAGCTTGGTTGCCAGCCTGCAAAAGGTAGAGGAACTGAGACCATCTTGCCACCCTGTTTTTTTTTTTTTTTTGTAATTGGCGGAATTGTCTTTCTCACTGCTTAGGCTGTGAATTCACACAACAACGAGCTATAATGATGTGTCCACTGTTAGCAAAGTCTGCACTCAATCCGGACTACTCGTAAGTGTGCTAGCTCATGATGACTGCAAGCAATATGCTATGAGGAATATACACTCACCGGCCACTTTATTAGGCACACCTGTCCAACTGCTCGTTAACGCAAATTTCTAATCAGTCAATCACATGGCAGCAACACAATGCATTTAGGCATGTAGACATGGTCAAGAGGATCTGCTGCAGTTCAAACCGAGCATCAGAATGGGGAAGAAAGGTGATTTAAGTGACTTTGAATGTGGCATGGTTGTTGGTGCCAGACGGGCTGGTCTGAGTATTTCAGAAACTGCTGATCTACTGGGATTTTCACACACAACCATCTCTAGGGTTTACAGGGAATGGTCCGAAAAAGAGAAAATATCCAGTGAGCGGCAGTTCTGTGGGCGAAAATGCCTTGTTGATGCCAGAGGTCAGAGGAGAACGGCCAGACTGGTTCGAGCTGATAGAAAGGCAACAGTAACTCAAATAACCACTCATTACAACCGAGGTATGCAAAAGAGCATCTCTGAACGCACAACACGTCGAACCTTGAGGCAGATGGGCTACAGCAGCAGAAGACCACACTGGGTGCCACTCCTGTCAGCTAAGAACAGGAAACTGAGGCTACAATTCGCACAGGCTCACCAAAATTGGACAATAGAAGATTGGAAAAACGTTGCCTGGTCTGATGAGTCTCGATTTCTGCTGCGACATTTGGATGGTAGGGTCAGAATTTGGCGTCAACAATATGAAAGCATGGATCCATCCTGCCTTGTATCAACGGTTCAGGCTGCTGGTGGTGGTGTAATGGTGTGGGGGATATTTTCTTGGCACACTTTGGGCCCCTTAGTACCAATTGAGCATCGTGTCAACGCCACAGCCTACCTGAGTATTGTTGCTGACCATGTCCATCCCTTTATGACCACAGTGTTCCCATCTTCTGATGGCTACTTCCAGCAGGATAACGCGCCATGTCATAAAGCTCGAATCATCTCAGACTGGTTTCTTGAACATGACAATGAGTTCACTGTACTCAAATGGCCTCCACAGTCACCAGATCTCAATCCAATAGAGCACCTTTGGGATGTGGTGGACCGGGAGATTCGTATCATGGATGTGCAGCCGACAAATCCGCAGCAACTGCATGATGCTATCATGTCAATATGGACCAAACTCTCTGAGGAATGTTTCCAGTACCTTGTTGAATCTATGCCACGAAGGATTAAGGAGGTTCTGAAGGCAAAAGGGGGTCCGACCCGGTACTAGCAAGGTGTACCTAATAAAGTGGCCAGTGAGTGTATACGGTGGCGCAGTGGTTAGCGCAGTCGCCTCACAGCAAGAAGGTCCTGGGTTCGAGCCCTGGGGTAGTCTAACCTTGGTGGGTGTTACGACCCTCGGTCTAGAGAGGGTGCAATTAGTGTACTGGGTAACAGTGAGGTGAGGGTGCAACACAGTGAGACATACACTTTTAAATATAATAAAATATAAATATTTATTGACACCATGACAGGACAAGGGAACCGAACGGTTGCCAAAACAATAAACTACTAACAAAAGTAAACCACCCCTGACAGTGCTGAAAAGCACCAAACCTAAAGACAGAAGGTGGCAACCACTCCTAACCTAGTGTGTCTAACAGAGATAAGCTACGTGATGGGGTGTTTGCCCATGGGCATCTTACCTTGATCCCCTTGCCCTTTCCTCCTTTTCCAGCTGGAGGCAAGCAAGACAGACTTTTAACTGCGCAGCCAACTTAGAACCAGGAGTAGACACATGTGAATCAAAAGTAGCCATAGTTAAAGAAACGAACACCAACACAGGTTTGACTCTCCTTCTCAATGAGTATAGAGTCTTGACACAAGAGCTTGCTCTCTGGTTGACAACAATGGCCCACTGGCCGTTTCTCTCCCACCCTGGCTGCCAACAATGGCCCACTGGAACTGTTAGGCGTCTCTCTCCGAGTTATATACCCAGCTGATGAGCAATTGGGGTCACCTGGGCTTAATCAGCAGTTCCACAGGAGGCGGGGCATTACCTGGAGAGGAAATTTAGACACGCGGCACTAGGGCCGTAACACCCCCTCCTATAAAAACAAACCCTAGGTTTGTATACGAGAAGGTAATTGTACACATAACACACGGCACTGGGACCGTAACACCCCCTCCCATAAATACAAACCCTAGGTTGGCATTCAAGAGGGTAATCTTCTTCACTCCATCTGAAGTTGGCTTCGTTCTTCTCCCCAAGCTGCTGCATCAGTCTGATGTTTTGCTCCTGCATGTTCTCAAATTCCTGGCCTGTCACATCCATCTCCCTGAGCAAGGCATCCTCCTGTTGTTTCGCTATTGAAAGCTTCTTGTTGAGGATGTCGACCTGCTCCTCTCCAGAGCGAATCTTCCTCAGGGCCTCTTCGTCAGCCATCTTCTTGCCTTCCCTTTGCTCCCTCTCTTCCAGGTCCTTCAGCCTCTGCCTCAGCTCCTCTGCCTCGGACTTGGTCTTCTCAGCTGCCATGACCTGGACTTTGTCCCTCTGCTCCTTGGGTGCTGACCAGTACATGTCAAGCAGCAGCTTCATCTCCCGCTGGGACTTCTGAGCTTTTTTGAGTTCTGCACGGATTATCTTCAGTTGCTCCATCTATTTCCTCTTTTGATTCGCCAGCTCCAAACGAAGCTTCTCCACCTCCACCTGAATTGCATGGCACTGGCGTGTGAGGTCAGCAACGGCAGACTCGAGGTGTGCAATCATCACCTCCTGCTTCTGGGCCCAGTGTAGCGAAATCGGGGGGTAGCTGGGGACGCCGCATCCCGGACGAGCTCCCAATTGTTACATTTCCCGTTAAAAGGTCCAGGGGATGAGGGGAAGTAACAAAGAGAATGAAAGTGTCCCAGGGGAATAAGAAAGGTGGGAGGCGAAACCAAGTGCAAAAATAAACAGATTTATTAACAAAAATTAACCTTCAGTCAAAATATAGAATAAACAGGCAACTAAAGATGCTGGCTGTTAACTAACCAGGCTTTAACAAAACAAAAAGAAACAAACACCAACACAGGTTTGACTCTCCTTCTCAAGGAGTATAGAGTCTTGACACAAAAGCTTGCTCTCTGGTTGACAACAATGGCCCACTGGCCATTTCTCTCTTACCCTGGCTGCCAACAATGGCCCACTGGCACTGTTGGGTGTCTCTCTCCGAGTTATATACGCAGCTGATGAGCAATTGGGGTCACCTGGGCTCAATCAGCAGTTCCACAGGAGGCAGGGCATTACCTGGACAGGGAAAATTAGACACGCGGCACTGGGGCCATAACAGTGGGTCATCCCCGGTTGTCCTCTGTGTGGGGTTTGCATGTTCTCCCCGTGTCTGCATGGGTTTCCTTCCACAGTCCAAAGACATGTGAGTCAGGTGAATTGGCGGTACTAAATTGTCCCTAGGAATGAATGAATGAGTGTGTTTTGGCCCTGTGATGCCCTGGCGGCCTGTCCAGTGGCTCATCATAGAAAAGGCAAGGATGTCAAAAATGGTAAATGCAAGACACTATAATGGGGATTTTATTGTGTCATATGCAAAAAGATTGGCTCTTATAGGCTCTGGCCATTGTGCCAGTGAAGGGACAGACACAGGACAGAGTTAATTTTGGAGATGATGGGATTATAAAGCTGAAAAAAAAAGCAGAGAAACATAAGGAAACTGATTGAGGCAGCCATGGATGCCAGCTCTCCACTGAAACTGTGTGGGACAATGTTTGATTTCCGACCAGAGCAATTTCTATGATGGGCTCATTGTCAAATAGCCAAAGAAAAGGTTGAAGACAAATTGATCACTCAGTCTCTGACTGGCTGAGCATCGATATAGACAAAAGGTCCTTTATAGAATTTCAACTTCCAAGTAGAAGAGTTCACACCAGCATCTCAATTAAACTGTACACCAAGGCAATAAATTAACTTTTAATTGCAGGAAGGTCAGTGCAGTTCTAAAGGGAAGTCCAATATTGACTATTGGATGGAAGCGGGAATATTCCCTGTTTTTGTTCACATGTACAACAACAGGAAGCTGCAGAAAAATACAAAGCATAATGAGAGGGACTGTAGATCAGGTACTGTAGATCAGAATGAAAAGCACAAAAAACAGAAGTATTTGATGCGATTTATCACAACCATAATCTTACAAACATTCCCAGAGCTACTGTATGTCATCACATGCACCAAGTTTCCTTCTGAACACCAATAAACCATCCATCCATCCATCCATCCATCCATCCATCCATCCATCCATCCATCCATCCATCCATCCATCCATCCAAACTGCTTATCCTACTCAGGGTCACGGGGATGCTGGAGCCTATCCCAGCAGTCATTGGGCAGCAGGCAGGGAGACAACCTGGACATGCTGCCAGGCCATCACAGGGCTGACACATTCACACCTAGGGACAACAGAGAGTTTTCTTAATGGCTTGAAGAGATTTTTTTTAAAAGTTGCCAGTTTATATTGTCATTCTACTGCAAAAATGCAGACACCTGAGTGTCCCGTTATACTTGCTATAACAAAATGATTGTTTCTTTCATAATGTAAATTTATTTACATTTCAGTGAGCATTTCTCCTTTTCCAAGAAGCTCCATCTACCTGCAGGTGTGACATATGATGTTTCCTAAAGAGTTTTATCGAGACACATGTGCATCTTCTGCAAAGGGGAATAAATGCCATTCTAAAATGTGCGTCTTTTTCACACAACACCGTGTCACAGATGTCTCAAGTTTTGAGGGAGTATGCAATCAGCATGTCAACTTGCAGGAATGCCCAGTCCAGTTGTAGGAGCAAATCTAACCATGCCAACCTATAAATAGCGTGATATAATGTGTTACATTGTTCAGTTTTCTCATTGTTATGGTTTTGTTTCACATGGTAAATGTTCAAGCATACCATATTTAATCAACAACAGCAACTTGAGAGCAATCATTTCCATTTTTTCTCAAAGGTTTGCGGCAGGAAATAACTGGTAAATGGAGCACCAAATAGCCTGTGTGGATACATCACTTTGGTAATTGTTATTTGTTTCCCATATTTCTTTTAAATACAAATCTAATTATCATAACTTAAACAGTGTCTCACAATATTTTTCCTCAGTTTATTCAGTGAAAAGAATGCACTGCCTCCCAAGTAAGTATCTCCCTGTTACCTACCGCAATGTGAAAAAAGAGAAAGGAAAATGAAAATATTTTACACGTTTGAGTTCAAAATGTGTTGAATCCATAACTCACAGTGCCTCCTATATTTTGGCTGTATCGGGTGACTTTCACTTCAGACTTCTTCAGTGTTCTTTTGAAAAGAACCACAGCAGGACAACCTCCTCAACCAAGTCTCAGTGTGGTTGTTTTGGTCTACATTCAACTGCAACTGCAGTGTTTTAATCTACTAAAACAAATTGTGCTAAAGAGTACATAAAAAAACAAAAAAAAAGCTCAAGGGTTCAAAATAACTGTATAAAAGTAACGGTGTGAAAATACCTTTCAAAACTCTCTAGGAAAATCTGCATGTTCGGTGTCCTTGTCATGGTCTTGACCTGTCAGGGTAGTGGGCTAGTGGTTACTCATGAATGAACCTGGCACACTGGTAAAGTAGCTGTTTTGTGACTTAATCTGGGTTTAAGCTGCAACAGGATGATGGCACACCATGGTCTTAGCATGTTTTTTCTAGTTGTATAAAATGCATGTGTAAATGTGAAAAACATTAAAACATGAATTACAAGGCTCCCTCATTGGGATTTGTACCTCTGGCAGAGCTGGCAATTTAATTTGGGATGTATTTAATACAAACTTTCAGGAATACATTAGCGCTGTGAATTATGTGGGAGCATTTGCCTTATATTGCAAGAAAGGTCATGACCATGATGATATATTGTACAGCACATCACATCAAAGCTTTACTCACAGACTTCTTCCAATTTTGTGTGTACCAAGGGGCCCCTTGAGGTTTCTTAGGGCTAATGAATTGGAGAGAAAGTAAGAGATTATTTATATCTATCTATCTATCTATCTATCTATCTATCTATCTATCTATCTATCTATCTATCTATCTATCTATCTATCTATCTATCTATCTATCTATCTATCTATCTATCTATATATATATATATACAGCGCATCCGGAAAGTATTCACACCCCTTCACTTTCCCCATATTTTGTTATATTACAGCCTTATTCCAAAATGGATTAAATTCCTTTTTTTTCTCATCAATCTACACACAGTACCCCATAATGACAAACTGAAAAAGGTTTTGTTGAGTTTTTTGCAAATTTATTAAAAATAAAAAACTGAAATATTGCATGTACATAAGTATTCACACCCTTTGCTATGACACTCAAAATTGAGCTCAGGTTCATCCTGTTTTCACTGATCATCCTTGAGATGTTTCTACATCTTGATTGGAGTCCACCTGTAGTAAATTCAATGGATTGGACATGATTTGGAAAGGCACACACCTGTCTATATAAGGTCCCACTGTTGACAGTGCATGTCAGAGCAGAAACCAAGCCATGAAGTCAAAGGAATTGTCTGTGGACCTCCAAGACAGGATTGTATCGAGGCACAGATCTGGGGAAGGGTACAAAAAAATTTCTACAGCTTTGAAGGTTGCGAAGAGCAGAGTGGTCTCCATCATTCATAAATGGAAGAAGTTTGGATCCACCAGGACTCTTCCTAGAGCTGGCCGCCCAGCCAAACTGAGCAATCAGGAGAGAAGGGCCTTGGTCAGGGAGGTGACCAAGAACCCGGTGGTCACTCTGACAGAGCTCCAGCGTTCCTCTGTTAGTCCATGGGCCAGACAATATTTTGGTACACTCAAGGTGGCAAAACTTACTTATAATTTTTGAAAGGATCCATGTCTGTAGATGATATTTTGGTATGATAACCATTCCTGAGTGGCAGCTGTATCACAGTTATCAGCTCATGAAGTTAACCACCCGCTAAACTAAATTGCATTTTGGTGCATATCCTGGTTTAGCCTCATGGTCAGGACATTTTTCAATGTTCTATAATATTGTCTTTGGTATCATTTTAAAGGGGACCTTCTTAGCTTTCATTCAAGCCCTGTTGTGGATATTTCTCACAAATATAGAGGTCACTTGAGCTCTTCAACCCGTCAATAACACACATCTTTCTGCAATTTTCGCCTAAACTATATACTTTCTTTTAGCCCTGTGGCATCTAGGAATATCAGGGACACAAAACACAAAAACTGGAATACTCACAGGACTGTAAAGATTCAGGAAATGTATAATATACCCATACTATTTCATTGTGTGAGGTGATTGTGAGCCTTAAATGAGAACTAGACCAAAGCCAGTTAGGTCACAAACTGGTCTCTATACATTTGTTTAAATACACAATCAAAATACATGATAAAAAGGAATACCATAGTGAGGTAATGAACTATTTTAATATTTTAAACAACATTGACATTTACATATACTTAGTCAATGATACATGTAATCCCATATCATTAGTGGGTATATGTAATGGTAATGGGTAGGGTAATGGGTATATGTGAATATGGTTACATTATTGTTATCAAGCTCTGGGTAACCAAGTCCAGAATCAACATCCTGTGCATCAATAGACTACTACCACAGTAATACCATCAGAATCATCACACTGTCATTCATCAAACTGCTCGTTTCTCTCATCATCTGACTCCCCAAGTTCATAGTCCAGTTCTGGACCATCCTGCTGTTTTTGGTTACTGCAGGTCTGTAACCTGCACATGTCTGTGCATGGAAGTCCATTTGACAGGCACATGCAGCTTGGCATTTTGCATGAATGCACACACTTGCATGTTAGCATTTCCAAGACCACATCTGGTGCAGGTGGGGAGTGCATCCAGTAAATGGCCAGCTTGCCTTCATCGTCTGTCCATCCATACTCAGTAGGGCGTGGCACCACAGGGTTAGCCTGCAGACAGCACTTCCATATTGCTGCCTGATAGTTGGCTCTTTGAACATGCATAAAGAGACAGTCTCTACATGGTGGCAGCTGGCTGGACTCAACCTCTCCCCTTTTGGTGCAGAAGAGCTGGTAACGCAGTTTGTTCACCTCAGCAGTGCTGCTATTAGCAACATACATCCGACAGGTGAACTGCTCAATTTTCTGGAACAGCTCATCACTCACATTCCATGTCTGTCCCAGTTGACTAAAAGTCTCTTGGCAGGAAGTGTGCTTTCTCACTATCTTCAGGGTATTCAGCTTCCCTCGACCAGCGAATGCACTGACAGTGTCGCAGCCTGTGAAGGCATGTAAGCCAATTAGGCTGTCACAGATGCTGTCTCCAAGTGAACTTGCCAGTTTGGTGATGTCGACAAACCGTGTGCGGTTCTGAGTCCCACACTTCTGGTAGATGGGACAGGTGATGTCCTTCTGGAAGCCAAGACAAAGCACCATGACATCAGTGTCCTCAGCTGTGATGATAACTGACTTTGAGCCCGCATTTGCTGCATGCAATGCATGCAGGAGCAGACGGGTGTCAGCTTCTTCATGTGTGGAGTGCAGTTCTGCTGCTTCCTCACACCCATCTTCTGTCAACTTGTAGCAGGTTTCCTCACAGGTCATGTACAACACCTTGCCATGCAGCATAGCTCTGTATCGTGGGAGTTTCCACTCTTCCACCAGAAACTTGATGAGACTGGTCTTGTTGGAGGAACTGCACAGAAATTTTCTCCACTGCTGGACGTGGTGTCCCCCTGCAAGATTCTTGTACTGGAGAGTGATGTCTCCACCCCGGTTCAGTCGTTCAGCATCTTTGATCGAAGTCTGGTGATAGACATCAAAAACAACATCAATCCTCCCACTCTGTGCTCCCTCATGGAGGACCCGGGTCAAGGCTGACTCTGCCACCTGTGCAAAGGTTTTGTTGTTGCCATTCATTTTTTGGACCAGGCTCATCCCATCAATGATGGAAGTAGATGGGATTGGGATGTCTTCTGCAGGAGATACATTCTTTTCAAGCTCTCTGGCAAGTGCAGCCTTGTTTGTTTTTCGTAAGGACCCATCAGCATTTGCCAGTGCCCATGGTAGTGGGCCCAATGGGTAGGCAAGGACATCCTTCAGATTCACCTTCCTGCTTTCAGCCACCAGGATCATGTGACTGAAAAGGTTTCTATCTGCCTTCAGAACCACATCCTGTGCTTTCTTTCCATGAGCTTGTTTTGTGCTGACATTGGAGAATGTTTTCAGACTTTGCTTGGTCATCTTGTCGTGGAATTTCACAGGTGGTGGGTCTGCATCTAACCTTGTTTGCTGGAATGCTTGGTAGGCCCCTTCTCCTTTCTCAAGAGCTCTCAAGAGATCTATGGTCACATAAGGTGGAGCCATGTTGCCAGTGGAGAGGCTAACCAAATCAATCTCATCAGGGGACGTAGGATTGAGCCAGTTATTCTCCATAAGGTCCATGAGAGACTGGACATCTGCTTCATCTCTCTTGATCCTTGGACTCTGTAGATCTGGATGAGACCATTTGCACCTGCCTTGACCTGTCAGGTCTCTCAGCTGTCTGAGGTACATGCTTCTATACTCAGCTGTGAGATAATATTTGGTCACAGCTCCTGGCTTCAAGCTGAATCCCTTTGTCCCTCCAGCTGTTTGGGTGTCTTTGTTCACCGTGTCTTCTATAGCTTGGTCAACAGGGATTCGGCCAAAGGGATTGGTGGAGCCCAGTTGGACTGAGAAGCCTCCTTCCATGAATTCTGTGTACACATCTGGGTGTGTGATGGGCAGCTCAGACATCTGGGCGTAGTATCAGGGGAGGTAGTGTGCGTAATTCATCCTGTCATAAGCAAAGCACCATGGGATCATTGCTCGAATGCTAGCCAAGTGTAGCATCCAGTCTCCCTCTCTGGATGCTCGGATGAGCCCCAACAAGATTTGACTTCAGGCGGCCAGGTTTGAGGAACGTCTTGACTTTTAATGTCTGCTCTCAATTTGATGGCTGCTTTGGCTATAACATCTTGTGCACTGACACTTTTCAGGGTCCGCAGCTCCCTTTTGAGAGACTGATTTTCTTTGGCAAGTTCCCTCATGGACAAGTTATCGGGATAGAGGAGGAATTTTCCTTTCTCATCAGGGAATATCTGCAAGGCTCCAGCAAACTCACTCTCCAGGTTTCGCCTTATGTGCTTCTTGGTTGATTCCTTGACTTGGGCAATGCCTTGGGAGTTCATTGAAGCTATCAGTCTAGAAGAGAGATCAGTCATTGTATCACTTGAGGATTGCCAAAAAGCTCCATCCTGATGAAGAGGAACAGCTCATTGTATGCCTTATTCACAGCAGCTTCATACTGGGCTGCAGCATCATCATCTTCATTGCTGGCAACCTCTCCTTTGGAAACCTCTTCTTTGGTGTAAAGTCTATAGCATGACCTGTGGTAGTGCCCTTCAGCTGCTACAAGGTCTCTACTCACAATGGCAAGGATTCTGCTGTCCCTTTTCTTTGTGGCTGCACTCCTGATCTTTGCATCAGCTCGCAGTTCTCGACACTGCACCAGTACTTCTCTCGTATTCTGTCTCTTGGAATATTTGCTGTTTTTCTGACAAAATATGCACTCTGCATCATACGTCCTAGATGTACTTGGAGCATGTCGAGCTACTCTCTTAGATTGTTTCTCTTCAGCAGAGACACAATTTTTCTTTTCTTTTGCAAGGAGGCCATCAAGAATTTGCTTCATAGTGAAGATACGGCGACACTTTCTGTGGTAGTAGATTGCTGGAATCTGTCCCTCAGGAATGTCTTTTGCCAGTTTCAAAACTGGTGCATGATTTCGTATCTGAGCTGCCCTGAGCAGAGTTCTCCATGAGTCGACACTTTGTAGTGAAACCAGCTTATCTGTATCATCAGAACAGTGGATAATGGACTCCACCCGTGGGCGCTTTGGTATTGGGTAAAAACTTGCTTGTTCACCAGTGGCCATATTCAGTCAGTTTTCACCTGCCACATACAAACAAATACATGTAACTTAGGTGTATGAACACTACTAAAACAAAGTTTACTTTGCTTCACCAGCGTCATATTACCATTATTTATCTTACATAGCCACAAATAGATACATTACCTAGTTGCTATGCAACAGCTGTATTTTGTCCACATGAGGCCGCTAAAATCAACACAAGATGAAAGTTCCTCGTAGCCACTTTAACTAATCATATTAACATATACATTAAAAGAACATGCTAACATTATGGGAAATTAGCTTACAATCTTCTCCAGAGTGAGACAAGAAGATAGATACCAGTTTCCGCTATATGTGTTTAGTAGAAAGCTATCTGGCTGCACGTTAGCCTAACTTAGCACAATGAATGGAAGTACACAGTACTGGTTATCCTTGGTTGTTGGCCAACTAAGAACTGTCCCAGAGTTTAAGCTAGGCTAATCAGTACAAGGGGTGTTGAAATGCTATATTTGTAAAAATCTGGGCAAATACACAATCGTGAGAGGCACAGAAACAGGTTTCCTGAAAGAAAAATGAAATAGCTGCTCATTTGGAAAGGTTATCATGTATTATTTTACTTCTGTTAGTGTACCAAATAAAATGGCACCAGTGAAGTTGTGTCACCTTGGGTGATATCGATATCTGGTCTGACCCATGGACTAACTGGCTTTGGTCTAGTTAGTTTCTTAGTAATAATGCCCTTCTAATTTAAGGCTCACAATCACCTCACACAATGAAATAGTATGGGTATATTATACATTTCCTGAATCTTTACAGTCCTGTGAGTATTCCAGTTTTTGTGTTTTGTGTCCCTGATATTCCTAGATGCCACAGGGCTAAAAGAAAGTATATAGTTTAGGCGAAAATTGCAGAAAGATGTGTGTTATTGACGGGTTGAAGAGCTCAAGTGACCTCTATATTTGTGAGAAATATCCACAACAGGGCTTGAATGAAAGCTAAGAAGGTCCCCTTTAAAATGATACCAAAGACAATATTATAGAACATTGAAAAATGTCCTGACCATGAGGCTAAACCAGGATATGCACCAGCGTCTAAAATGCAATTTACTTTAGGGGGTGGTTAACTTCATGAGCTGATAACTGTGATACAGCTGCCACTCAGGAATGGTTATCAAACCAAAATATCATCTACAGACATGGATCCTTTCAAAAATTATAAGTAAGTTTTGCCACCTTGAGTGTACCGAAATAGGAAATTTTGGGCTCTGGCCCATGGACTATGTGGAGATGGGAGAACTTTCCAGAAGGACATCCATCTCTGCAGCACTCCACCAATCAGGCCTTTATGGTAGAGTGGCCAGACGGAGGCCTCTGATCAGTAAAAGGGACATGACAGCCTGCTTGGAGTTTGCCAGAAAGCAGCTAAAGGACTCTCAGACCATGAGAAACAAGTTTCTCTGGTCTGATGAAACCAACATTGAGCTATTTGGCCTGAATGCCAAACGTCACGTCTGGAGGAAACCAGGCACCTCTCATCACCTTGCTAATACCATCCCTACAGTGGAGCATGGTGGTGGCAGCATCATGCTGTGGGGATGTTTTTCAGCAGAAGGAACTGGGAGACTAGTCAGGATCGAAGGAAAGATGAATGGAGCAAAGTACAGAGAGATCCTTGATGAAAACCTGCTCCAGAGCGTTCAGGACCTCAGACTGGGGTGAAGGTTTACCTTTCAAAACGACAACAACCCTAAGCACACAGCCAAGACAACGAAGGAGAGGCTTCGGGACAAGTCTGTGAATGTCCTTGAGTGGCCCAGCCAGAGCCCAGACTTGAACCCCATTGAACATCTCTGGAAAGAGCTGAAAATAGCTGTGCAGAAACGCTCCCCATCTAACCTTACAGAGCTCGAGAGGATCTGCAGAGAAGAATGGGAGAAATACTCCAAATATAGGTGTGCCAAGCTTGTAATGGAAAGGGATGATCCGCTGTGGCGACCCCTAACGGGAGCAGCCGAAAGTAGTAGTAGTAGTAGGTGTGCCAAGCTTGTAGCTTCATACCCAAGAAGACTTGAGGCTGTAATCGCTGTCAAGGGTGCCTCAACCAAGTACTGAGTAAAGGGTGTGAATACTTATGTATATGCAATATTTCAGTCTTTATTTTTAATAAATTTGCAAAAATTTCTACAAAACCTTTTTCGCTTTGTCATTATGGGGTATTGTATGTAGATTGATGAGGAAAAAAAAGGAATTTAATCCATTTTGGAATAAGGCTGTAACATAACAAAATGTGGGGAAAGTGAAGGGGTGTGAATACTTTCCGGATGCACTGTATATATAGGGAAAAAAAGTTTAATACATAGCAATACAAGCGTGTCTGTATTGACTTGATGTATACAGACTCACAATAAACAAAGTGAAAGATAAATTTGACTGATAGCATTATCATTATTATCATTTTTAAATATTCTGTAGATATTGTGATAAAATCTTTATCGTGAATTCTTTTGGCCACAATAATCATGTAGTGAAAATCTGACATCTTGACAGCCCTATTAACAACGTTAGTGGGCATAGGGTTAAGCAAACGGGAGGTGGGTTTAAAAGCCATTGCCAGTTGAACGAGGGTGCTTGTGTGTGCGTGAGTGTATGCATGTGTACGTGCTTTCTCTTGCAAATGAAGGTGAGTGACAAGTGTCACTCATCAACTGTTAGGTGTCAATCACTTAGTTCAGTTGTGCAACATGACACATGTAACTTGGAACTGATTTACTGGATGTTAGCCACCAAAAATGAGCCCTAAATAGAGAAAGATTAACACTGAGTGTAACTTGTTTAATAAGTCGTGGATGTATAAGTATTTTGTTCACTTAATTTGCCAGTACAGCCATGTGCTTAGTTTGTAACAGAGTTTAACCTGAGTTGGCACGTTGAGAGCAAATACACAGAAAAATACAAAAACTCATCAGAACAGCAGAACGTGATGACACCCAAAACATTACTTTCAAAATTGTAAAAGCAGCAAGGACTTTTTTGCAAAGCTTCATACTACAAAGGAAGGCATTGTCAAGAACAATTATGTTTTACTTCACAACAATTGCTAACAACAAGCTATTCTCAGATGAGGCGTTTATCCGAGTGTTTGGTGGACTCTGCGGGGATACTCTGCCCAGAAAAAAAAAATTGTTTGAACATCTTTCTCTCTCAAGACGAACAGTGACAAGGCGGGTGGAGGGCATCGTAGAAAATCTGAAGCTGCAGTCGAAAAGCAAGGTGGGCAGTTTCACCCACTTCTTTGTATCCCTGGTTGAATCAGAATCAGAATCAGAATGCTTTATTAATCCCCGAGGGGAAATTGGGAAATTGAGATCTGCGATGTGCATGACTCTCCCTTGCTACTTATCATCATAATAAGCGGGATAAAGAAATTCCAGAGGAACTGGCCCCAATTCCTTCAAATAATGGGACAGCAACAGGTGGGGGATTTGTTTGAAGAGGTAAATGCATGCATACAAAAGTTGGGACTGAAGTGGGAAAACACAGTGGATGTTAAAATCAATGGATGTCCTAATTTGATAGGAAAAAAGTCTGGACATCAAGAGAATGTAGGATTAAGTGACTCAAATTGACCCAGACCAGAAATTATATTTGCAATGTATTATTTATTCATCAGGAGATGCTTTGTAAGACAGTGCTGAAAATTAATTATGTGGTTGATATGGTAACAAAAAATATTTGATTTCATCAAGGCAAGATTAAATCATTGGTTTTACTGTTGGAGTATGCATCTGAACGCACTGACCCGGGCTACAACACAGCTATTAGGCGGCTCAATTTAGGCAAATTACTGAAGACTGTGGACCATGAGAACAGAGATTCAGGAGTTTTGTCAGATGAAAGTAAGGGGCACTCCTGAACTAACTAATGCAGACTGATTGGCTGATTTGGCATTTGCTATTGATGTGAATGCCCTCGTGGATAAACAAAATGTTACAGTGCAAGGCAAGGGTCTCTTTGCACATGAGATGTACAGCCTAGACAAGCCCTTCATGCGGAAGCTGCTGCTATTCTTTCAACAAGTGAGGAACAACAAGCCCCCCATCTCATCACGCTGAAAAAAAGGACTCCATCAGCTGATCACCTCAAGAGATATTATGCATCAATGTGCAAGCCTTGCATGGTGAGTTTTCAAGGTGATTTAAAGACGTCAACAAAGTGGAAACTGACATGATCCTGATCTCCTCTCCTTTCACTTGTGATGTAGACAGTGTTCCCAGTGATGTCTAGCTGAACGTACTGACCTGCAGACTGATGTTTTGCTGGTGGTGCCACTACCAACATTATATTCATCTCTCAAAGAGAACTTTCCACAGATGAGGAGTCAAGCTCATAGGATGCTTGCTCTCTTAGGATCAACATATGTGTATGTGAGCAGTTATTTTCAGTGATGAAATTCAAGGTACAGATCCTTTCTCACTGATCACCTGTCAGCTGTGCTGCATACAGCAACATCAAGAGTTATACCTGATTTGAGTGCGCTTGTTCAAGCCAAACAAAGACTCAATTCCTTCTTGAGTCAAGTGAAGTCAGTTTTATTTGTATAGCCCAATATCACAAATTATAAATTTGTCTCAAGGGGCTTTACAGCAACAAAACATCATGTCCTTAGACCCTCTCATCAGATAACAAACAACTCCCTAAAAATAAAAAAATGTTAACAGGCAGAAAAAATAGGAAGAAACCTCAGGGAGCGCAACAGAGGAGGGATCTGTCTCCCAAGACGGACAAAGTACAATGGATGTTGTGTTTACACACTTTAGAATACAACATTGAAAGAGGATAACAGAATTATAATAAAATTATAACATTTATGAAGAATATGATGCACAGGATGCCAAGCAGTGTCCAGACACCACTGGAACAGCCCAGGACCCAAGCCATGTGAACAGCATCACCATGTAAATAAAACAAAACAAAACAGGATAACAAAAATTATATGGATTTATAAGATATATAAAAAGAAAATGTGATGAGGGGAATGCCAAGCAGCATCCAGGTGGCGACCACCATCACCACGGAGACCTGAGCAAGTAGGTGAAATGCTAGTTTGTTTGTTTTTTATGGCTGGGTTGTAATTTGTATCACATAAAGCTTGATAATATAGCATGCTTACAAAATGACAATTTGTTTGACCCTTGACAGCATTCTGAATTTCTTAGAATGGCTCAACCTGGCACTAAATTGTTAAATGGCCCTCTCAAGATACAGTGCTATTTCCTCAGTTCTGGAATGCATTTTTAACCATTTCAGTAAATAATATAAATGTTATTGAACCATTACAGGAAAAATTCTCCACTGCAGCCTACATTTAATGATATAGGCTAATGCCCGGCCTGTGGCTGAGTTTGACCTTTGAACTGAACTGCCCTTCCCTCCCCCGTTCCTCATTTGAGGTTTATAACATTTACAGGAGGATTTATATCTGGTCTGCATATATAAATTCATATTTCATACATACATAAACACAAAAAGTAAGTAGATAGTTAAATACACCAACTCAAACATCACAATAACCCAACTTAAAGATTCCTGCAGCCTGACAAAACGGTTTAGGTTGAAGCTGCAGCTTATAACACCAACCTTTTTAACATAGACTATGCTTGACCTTGAAAGGTAACTTCAAATAACCAATAACAAAACAATCAAAACAATACACTCAAAAACCAAACAAAACAATTGACACAAACAAATACAAAACAGTCAAAAAAAGAAGAACAAAACAATCAGAACAAAACAAACAAAGTAACACAAAATAGAAAACGTACACATCCTGTACCCTTCTTTTTTCACCACAATTGTACTTGGCCAAGTACCCCACTCTTCCGAGCCGTCCCAGTCACTGCTCCACCCCCCTCTGCTGATCTGGGGAGGGCGGCAGACGTGAAGTCACCAGCCACTTCTTTTCACCTGACACAGAGGAGTTTCGCCAGGGGGACGTAGCACATAGGAGGATCATGCTATTCCCCCTCCCCCCTGAACAGGCACCCCGACCGACCAGAGGAGGCGCTAGGGCAGCGATCAGGACACATACCCACATCCGGCCTCCCACCTGCAGACATGGCCAACGAGGAGTTTATCGTATTTCATAACACAACAAATAACTTATTGCTCAGCAAATAATTCTCAGCACAGGTGAATTGGAGAAACACTGGATGAACCAAAAATCATTCGCCTTATTCACCTTGCCGTTATGCAGAAGTGCCATAGTGTCCAATGTTAAATCTTCACTGTAAAAATACAATTTCAAGAGTGGGTTGAATAGTCACAGCTGCAAATCATCTCAGTAGCTACAATTAAACATTTCCATGGCTGTGGTATGTTTTCTTACCATTTTTTTGTTGATTTAGAATGAATGAAAGTCAATCGGCAGAGCAGCCATTTGCTTTGATTTATTTTATATCGTGAAACCCTCGATGGTTGAATACTAGTGCAGTCAAACGATTAAAAATTTTAATCAGATTAATCACAGGGTTGCTGTGGATTAATTTCGATTAATCACGATTAAATATCATTCATTTTTTATCTATATTATTCGCGTTTCATTTTGCATGAGCAAACAGACTCAAGAAAGGGAATATATATGCACTTAACATGTTTATTAAACAACTTTAACAGTTTGTGTTAACAAAAAACTTTGTTGACTCTCTTTTTCAAAACAAACATTTATCCACATTAATGTGGCCCTGTTACTCCTTTTTCAGCCAGCTACTAATACAGACTAACTTGTTGACATTGTTCGAGAGGAGAGCTGACTGCTTCTTATTTACAATGTTGCCTGCCACTGAGAACAGTCTCTCACACGGACCAATGTGAGAGACGTTCCGTGAGGGTGGTTTGTCGCAAGCTGGGCGACGCGTCAGCCGAAGTGCTGGCAGAATCCCCAACTAACGGATGCTTCGCATTAATGTGGTATTTTAAGCTGGAAATGCTTCGGTGAAAAGAAAAATCCTTCCTGCAGAGTGTGCACAATACTTTATGTTGGTCGACTGTTCCGTCTTGGGTTTTTTTGTATTCAAATTTCCCACCGAGAGGGCCAACGTGCTGTATAGCGTCTTCCATACTTCCTTATTGAGTTGGTTGGTTCTGTCACTACCGGATCAACTGCCCATTTGCGCATGCGCGGCGACATGTGTGACGGTAACTCTACTTGGACAAACTGCCCGAAATGCGTTGCCAAAGACGTTTCAGGGATTTTGAGTCATTCTGCGGCGCACATGGGTTAATTGCGTTATAATTTTTAATCACATTAATCATGATGATGGATTAATCCGCGTTAACGCGTCAATTTTGACAGCCCTATTAAATACATTTGACATCTTTTAATAAGGGCTTTTAAATTATGATAGCCCGACCTCAGTCATTTCATATTAGACTTGGTCACTTTTGTGCCAGGCACGGCGTTATGGGTGGGCCTGACGGTCCTAGGCCCGCCCACTCTTCACCAGGCCCACCCTACAATTTTCCTACCCAAAAATAAAAAAAAATATTTTTTACAAATTTTAATTTAGTCATAAATGATACGAAATCAGCCAATAATCGCATGATTTTGTGCTAAAAATAGTTTTTATAAACATACTTTTATATGTTGATGTTCATGCGCAAGCAAGTTCATGAGACACGTGATGTGATGTTCGACGCCGGCGGGATAGGCTAGGCTAGTTCCAACTGCCATACCAAGCGTTGTTTAACTTCTTTAAACGTGCACAAACGGTGTCAGACTCGGAGTCGTCACTGCAACCAGGAGATGACCAAGAGTTGGTATCCACAACTCCACGCTCTTCCTCTCCGCCACCGTCTTGTCATCATAGAGATTTGTAGACTGTGATTGATAGTGATTGATAATGAACTCTAGTAGCATGTCTTTACATGACAGATAACGTTATAAGCGAGTTCTGAATACTGGCTCGCTGCTCTGCTCACGTTACTCAGGTTCCAATTCAATTCATTTAAACCTCCTTCCCAAAGGGGACTTTGCATGCCCTACGTAACGCTGTAATACTGTAAACTACTAATAAGACACGTTAGCCGCTAGCTAACGGGTCTGACCCTTTAGCCGAGCGGTTAGTAATGTCGCCTTGTGGTGCAGTACACCCCGTATTGAATCCCGCACCGGGCAAGAAAATAACCGGTTACAATACCAAACTGCACCACTCTAGGTAGCGCGTAGGGTGGGTATTGGGGACAGGGCCTTTGATTGGGCTGTGGTTGCTTGGTCACAGACCTGTTGCGCCCTCTATTGGTCGGTCATTGATAGAATTATAGTTCAAAATACTCACTCATTGGCTTTCAACGTTGGCATGTGATGGTACTGCTGCTGTTCAAGCAATATATATTTTGCACTGAGTAATTTTTAACATTTTGGCTCATTTTGTCAATGTTGCATGAATTATGAGGGTTTTTTGTGATTACATTTGGTAATCTATCTAGCTCGATTTTGGTCTCAAAATGCACCAACTTGATGCATTTAAATTATCAATATTGAAATATTTTCTTCCGGGGGAGCATGCCCCCGGACCCCTCTAGGGAATTCCAGGCCCATCCATAATTGGCCTGGCCCACCCAAAACTGAAATCCTGGAACCGTGCCTGTTTTGTGCAATGGTTTTCCTGGGAGGCTGCGCACGCACAGACCGACAAGCAAAACGTTTTCATTAGGTAGATTTTTAGCTTGATTATTAGGTAGCTTTTTTAACTTGAGCGCTGCATATTAAAAACTCCCCTCCCCCCCTATATTTTCCGTTCAATCGACTTGGGTGCTGTGCAAAAGTCTTATAAGGACAGGAAAGATGGACAGTTTTTCCTCTCCCGTGTGTGTGATGTGATATCCTGTTAAAAGTCTGTGAATGTATCTCATTCATCCAGGTCATGGTTAACCAAAGGAGTTGAATTAAGTGCAGTCCAGTTGCACTTGATTCAACTCCTTTGGATAGCCTGTTAAAAGATTTACCTGCAGTACCACTCCACGCCACTCGAGGAAGTATGCCCTGAAGTTATAGGCACTACGCGCAGGGTTAAAACCTAGAGGAAGAGACAGTTGTCGTTATAAGAGTTTCAGCATGTGATGGTCAACGTTATTTAATAAACTGTTAATATGCATCCCGGACAGCTTCATCATTAAAGTCAAAGTCAATATATCACATATTGGCGACGAGGATATTGGATGGACGAAAAGTGCCTGACTGAGGACGGATGCCGAATTGGAGTTCAAATTCAAGGCGATGGTAGGCCCGTGTTATGTTGAGTTACAAACGTGCTAAGGCTGGACCAGTGAGATGGAGTAATGGTAAATAAGTCCATAAAGATGAGTACAATGATTGGCATACTGTCAGCCTTCGCGGCTTAAGAGCAAACGTTGGAAGAATACTGTGAGGTTCTCGAGCAGTTTTTCGAAGCGAATAGCATAAATGACGGGGAGAAGCAGAGCGCTATCCGGCGTAGTGGGTCCAGCCACGTACAAGCTCATGAGAAATTACTGAGTCCAGAGAAGCCGAGCTCCAAAACGTACCAACAGCTAAGGATTTGGTGCAAAATCACTTCAGTTCAAAACCGTGTGAGATGGTTCAGAGATATAAGAGCAATTCCGACGAATGGGTGCCATTTGCTTGTTGTAACTTTTCCAAATTAAACTCTATTTTTATTTTGTTATCTATTTTTAACACTGAATCGAATAACACACCTATTTAACTGTTCAAAATATGTATTGGTCAATCTCAGTCTATTTTGTTTCATTTTTTACAAAGCTTGCAAACGGAAGATGGTTGCACTTTCTCTGTCCTGTTACAAAAAGTCATGTGCCATTTAAAAAGCTTGCTTAAAAAGCATGTGAACTAATGCCTTTGCTTTCCCCTCAAGAACGTGTTTATTTTAAAGGAATAGTTGGCTACATGTTCAAATAATATATATTTGTGACTAAGAAATCACTATATATGCATGCAAGTTGTATTCTTTTTAAAAATGCAAAGCAACTTTTTCCTTTTTAAAGGAGACTAAAACCTCAAGTGTATGTTTTTTTATCATGTAATTAATTAAACAAGTGGATAAATGATGGACCAAACATAATTTTACCTTTATTTATTTTTTTTTAAATTCTATTCAGTAACAGGAATGACAAAAAGCTGAACATATTACGTACGTCCTCAGGTCTCTGTATTAACTACCAGTACCTAAAATCAACTTGAAAATATTCTTGCTTGTCTGCAAAACTCTAACTGGTTCATTTGCAAAAAACTACATCCCTGTAGTGTTTTAACTAGAATTGCAATCAATTGAAGAAAACAAGCTTGCCTAACCTTTTCTAAGAAGCCGCCTCTAGTTTGGCCCAGACATCTTTCTCAACCTCCATGTGATGATCTGTGACTGGCCTCGGGGGTGGGATGAGACACCCAATGTCCTCAAACAGGTACCAAAGGATGTCTTCGTGGACTGGCCTGAAAAACCTGTTGACCCCAGTCTTCTGCATACAACGAACCTCAACATGTGTTTCACTTGTATCTGTGATGATGCCCGGGTACAGGCCACCATTGTATTTCAGCATACACCATTTGCCAACAACTTCAGGACTTTGCCACTGAATTTATGTGGCTGTGGGAGCCATGGAAGCCATCTGTTGATGACTGAATGTGAAATGCTTTGTATTAAAGCACTCGCAGGTCAGATTTCTGCCGTCATGCACAAGCAACTGATGTCCCTGTATGTCAGTTTTCCATGGGCTAGAGTCACTGCCTGATGCATCCTCATAATGGACGGAACTGGTGGCACATCACTGGGCATCTCCAAAGCTGCTTTCTCGACTGCTTCCTTGCTGACAAAAAATATCTTGATTGTTGTGCCTGTCTTACAAGACACAGCGAACAGTGCTGCAGCATCAGGAACATCAGCCCTCCTCTTCAGGGCCCCCTCCCACATCATCTGGGGCACCCTTCTCGTGATTTGCCTCAAAGAAGTTCCACATCCCAGCAGTGACTCCTCATCTGAACAGCTAAGTGCAAAACAGGGGGAAAAAAATCTCTTGCTTTTTATACTGAGTGCAAGGGCCATCACTGTAAAAATTGATCGTGGAGAGCTCTGGATGTGCACTCTGCAGGTAATCAAGCACTGCTGAAATATGCTGCCAGATTGTTGGTGGGCCCTTTTGTCTTGAAGGGGACACTGTGCAGAAGGACATCTGGTGGGGGTTTTATATGCACATAAAGCACACCCGTGT
Organism: Lampris incognitus; assembly: GCF_029633865.1. NCBI lineage: Eukaryota > Metazoa > Chordata > Actinopteri > Lampriformes > Lampridae > Lampris > Lampris incognitus. Next base: position 34,690,690 of record NC_079215.1, read on the forward strand.
GCAATATTGCCTGCTGGTGTGATGCTCCGAAATGGACTGCCTGTATTTCTGCACTGAACTTGCAGAGGTAATTTTCAGAAAAGCCAACATGACTTAAGCATTCATGTGCTTTCAAGCCTCGTCTCACTGCCCTGTAGTGGGTAAATTGATTGTTGATGTTGAAAGTGTGTCTCTTATACCTATGCAGCAGCAGGTTCAGCTGTTCCGGCAGTTCCTCTTGCATGGAATGGAATTGTTTTTTGATTATGATTTTAGATGTTTTGCCATTGGGGTCATTCTTGTGCTCCTTATCCACAGTTGACCACTGGAGATAAGCCACTTGATTCTCTGCACTGTACTGGCTAGAGATTGGGCAAGAGATGTCCTTGCACTTAGAACAATTCTCCATACATGCACTTTATATTTTCTGTGTCACATGTGATGGCTTTCACAAGGTCATCCAGACTGATGGTGCTGATCACTTTCAAGTGATGCAGCTTCTGCATGAGAAAACACAGATTTTCCTGCATCTTGCACATGCACATGTTCCGATCAGTAAGCGCTGGATAAACAACCCAACAAGGTCAGAGCAACCAGAAGAGTGAGTAAGTGATGCAGCTTGGTTCTTCGGCCAAAAACTTCCTGTGCAGATTTTTCATGATATCTAAAAGGAACATCCATCCATCCATTTTCCGAACCACTTATCCTGCTCTCAGGGTCACGGGGATGTTGGAGCCTATCTCAGCGGTCATTGGGCGGCAGGTGGGGAGACACCCTGGACAGGCCGCCAGACTATCACACAGGCCCGACATACACACACACACCCACACACATTCATACCTAGGGACAATTTAGTATGGCCAGTTCACCTGGCCTACATGTCTTTGGACTGTGGGAGGAAACCGGAGCCCCCAAAGGAAACCCATGCAGACAGGGAGAACATGCAAACTCCACACAGGACGACCCAGGACAACCCTCAATGTTGGACTACCCCAGGGCTTGAACCCAGGACCTTCTTACTGTGAGGTGACCGTGCTAACCACTGTGCCACCGTGCCGCCCCTAAAAGGAACAGTCTTTGCTTTTTGTTTTTCTTACAAGTGAGGGTCTGCCTATTCCCAGTTGTGATGTGACTCACATTATCCCAAAGCTGTCACTTTGCTTATCAAACCATCCACAACCCAGTTGTTCCGCTTCCATTGGTAGGTGTAGTTAACCATCTCTTTCTTCTCATTCTTCAATCTTTTCTTTAAAAAGCCCAATTGATTTTGGGGTTTTTTTGCAAATATATTTCTGATTTTTCCCTTTTTCTCCCAATTTAGTGGCCAATCGTGCCCTATTCAAATTCAAACTCCCACCCCCGTACTGTATGCGTTCGCCAACTGCATCTCTCCAGCCGGCAGTCTCGAAGGAGATGCCTCACCACTTTCGTAACAGGGCAAATCCAGGCCGAACCACTGCTTTTTCCGACACACCCAGAGACGCATGCATGTGACGAACACAAGCTGACTCCGCCCCCTTCCCGAACACAGCGTTGCCAATTATTGCTGCTTCATCGAATCCAGCCATAGTCGGATCTGACGAGACCGGGGCGCGAACCCCGGTCCCATAGTGGGCAACTGAACGACACAAAGCCGATGCTTGGACTGCTACACCAACGCGGACCCCCAAAAAAAGCCCTATGAATTTTGAGTGAAGTGTTGCAGCCTGTACTTTTTCAGAACTTTTCCTGTTCTTAGTTTTGAAATGATTTGCCTTTCCCTTTCCCCCTGTGCTTTTTGTGTTTTTCTTGAATGTTCTTCACCAGACCCTCATGAAACAAAAGGGTCTTCTGAATGGCCACACGTGTAAGCGGTCTCATCTGTCTTTTTACTTTTGTGCGCAGAGATTGATTATTCTTTTTCAGACACTGAACTTGTTTTTTGTACTTTTCTTTATTTTGGGTTTCTTTATTTTGGTTTTATTATTTTGGGTTTCTTTCTTCAACAGAACCTGTAGTTCTTGATTTTGTTTCCAAAGTTCCTGTAGCATTTTCCGGCTTCTTCTCCGCTGTTGAGTACATTGCCTAAAACACACAGTGCATTGTAACATTTGGTTATTGCACAACACTTTATTACATTTTAACAAACACACATATGCCATATTACCCCCCTTGCACATTTTCTTTAACATGTGATCCATTTCATAAACTAAAACTAATACCCCTTTCCTACATGCACAGAAAGCTCTAAATCGACTGGCAATGTTCCACATTGGTGTAATGTGGGAACAGGAGCCAATGTCGATTTATGTAAAATTTGTTCTGTAAATTTCCCCACTCTCGACCTAGTATCATCTTGACATAATATCCTGTATTTCCTAGTCTTGCATGCTATAGACACCTGTTGCACGAGCATTACTTACTGTACAGTTACCTAATATGGGAACAGACACCATACAGAACTTCTTCAAAGGAGAAAGGAGGCCAATGTATGAATGACTATCCACTGTCATTGCAGATATTTTTTATACAGCAATGTTACGGATTCCATGTGGGAAAGGGTCTTAACTCTCATCCTGACCTGGAAGTGCTTGGCTGTGGATCTAAAGCTTGCTCTGGTGATAGCTGAGGGCTGTGTGGCAGGGTGATGAGGTGTTGTAGTAGTGCTTTATTCCTGTCCTTGATCCTATGATAAGTCTACCTCCACTTTCTGCGACATCTGTTTTTTTCTCTCTCACTAAGGTCATTGATGGTCTTCTTCTTTCCTGAGTCTGGGTCATTCCTGTATTTATTTTCTTCCTTCTCTAAATACTTCCTTATCCTCTCTGGGTCAGCGTCGCATTGAGTGCGATAGTGCTGCTGCTTTTCTGCAGCCCTTAGTGGTGGATTGGCTCCCTGTAAGTATGGTATTTGCATTGTACAACTGATTTTAAATGTTAACAACTTTAGTCATTTCAACAGTGAAACTTAAAAATCATCCATCCATCCATTATCCAAGCCACTTATCGTGCTCTCAGGGTGGCAGGGATGCTGGAGCCTATCCCAGCAGTCATAGGGCGGCAGGCGGAGAGACACCCTGTACCGGCCACCAGGCCATCACACAGGGCCCACACACACACATTCATACCTAGGGTTAATTTAGGATGGCCGATTCATGTCTTTGGACTGTGGGAGAGAACCAGAGCACCTGGAGAAAACCCACGCAGACATGGGGAGAACATGCAAACCACACAGAGGACGACCCCCAAGGTTGGACTACCCTGGGGCCCGAACCCGGAACCTTCTTGTTGTGAGGCGACTGTGCTAACCACTGCACCACCGTGCTGCGCCGCCCACTTAAAAAATCAGTTGAATAGTATTATATCAACTAATAGTCAAACTAATAGGACACTGTTCACTCCTGTTACTGTTACTCACTCCTATATGAGTAACAGGACTGAAAGTAAAAAAACCTGTATTTTTTTAGCATAGAATTAGCAAATACATGAAATATAGCCACATGGCATCCATGCTAATAGCATGAGGACACTGAGCACTTTGTAGTGGTTTACCAAAAATGTGTACTTTTTAAGTAAACAAATAACGTCTAAGAAATAATTTGGGTAACAGAAGAGTACGTTGAGATAAACCTTTTCAGTCATAGTTACAATATCCTCAAATACACAGCAAAGGACACAAGATAACTTACTTTTGGTCTTCAGAAAATCCAGATGATGCAACTTCCTGTTGAACATGTCAAGTCAGTTTTATTTGTATAGCCCAATATCACAAATTACAAATTTTCCTCAGTGGGCTTACTAACAACACAACATCCTGTCCTTAGACACTCTCATCGGATAAGGAACAACTCCCTAAAAAAAACCATTTAAAAGGGAGAAAAAATAGGAAGAAACCTCAGGGAGAGCGACAGAGGAGGGATCTCTCTCCCAAGATGGACAACATGCAATGGATGTTGTGTTTACACAATACAACAATGAAAGCGGATAAATAGAATTATAATGGACATAAAATGTATGAAGAATATGATGCGCAGGATGCCAAGCAGTATCTAGACACCATCGGAACAGTCCATGACCCAAACCACATGACCAGCATAATCATGTAAAAAAAAAAATGGATTTATAAAAAAGAAAATGTGATTAGGGGAATGGTAGGCAGTGTCCAAGTGGCAACCACCATCACCATGGAGACCTGGGAGGAGAACCGACTGCACGTGCACAGAAGGGAGACTCACATGACACCATCATTCAGAGAGAGAGAAAAGACATGAGAGAAGAGAACAGTTTGCAATAGTCAGTCATAATCAATTAAGTCATCAATTAGTCATAGTCAATACGCTATAATCATCAGCAGAACAGTGGTTGGCAAAGTCACTGAGACAGAAAACCGACCCGCCATGCAGTATAGGTTGCGAAGCACTCAACTTAAAGGCAACTAATTGTAAGCTAAGGCAAAAAGACGAGTTTTAAGTTTGGATTTAAAGGACTCAACAGACTCTGATTGTCTGATGGCAGCAGGCAGGTTATTCCACAAGAAGGGAGCCCGATAGGAAAAGGCCCTACCACCAGCTGACTTCTTTTTAACTTTGGGTACACACAGGAGCCCTGTATTTTGAGAGCGAAGAGCTCAAGATGGAATGTAAGGTTTAAGGTGATCAGACGGGTAAGATGGGGCAAGCCCATTTAGGATTTTATAAGTCAGCAGAAGCACCTTGTATTCTGATCTAACATGGATAGGAAGCCAATAAGAATCGGTGTAATATGGTCAGATGTCCTAGATTTAGTTAGGATTCTAGCAGCAGCATTCTGAACCATCTGAAGACTTTTAGTACTAGAATGTGGCAGACCTGAAAACAGAACATTACAGTAAGCAAGTCTGGATGAAACAAATGCATGTATTAGAGTCTCTGCGTCAGCCATGTGACTTGGGGAACGTTCCGAATGGTTTCAGAGTGGGGATGTGTTAGGGTAACAGGGCTGAGTGAAAAACCTGGAAACACGGCTAAAATGTGTATTTTAACTAAAATATTGTGGATTTCTTATGAAAAAAATGTATTTGAAGCATAGATGGGACATGGAGTCACAAAGCAATGCACAAAAAGAGACTTCTCTATAATTTTAATCATATTTCATGGTAAAGTGTAACGTTAGAGAGCGGGGATAGGTAAATGCTTTTTTTCAGTGTTCTAGACAGTAGTTATGAATGTGCTTAAATTTGCAATTAAATCAATGTGCAGGAAACTGCTTAATAATAAAATGTATTTTACCGTTAATTTTCATGTATCTTTATACATATAATGTCCTGGGGACGAAAATGGCACCCATTCAGTGGAATGGCCCATAAGTTTGACTCTTGCCAGCCTATGGAGAGTGCATACGTAGCTGAAATGAGACAATTGGCACGCCTCTGTAACTACGGCACAACACTCAAACAGATGCTCAGGGACAGGCTTGTGTGCAGGATAAATGATGATTGAATCCAAAGATGCTTGCTGGCTGAAAAAGATCTGACATTTGAGAAAGCATACAAAATTGGTGTAGCTGCAGAAGCCGCTAGCAAGAATGCTCAAGACCTGCACAGTAAAGTAGCCTGTAACTGAGTGAAGACTGGGGGCACGGTAGCGAGAAAGGAAGAGAAACGTAACAAAAATACGTATCAGAGACTTATCCTGCCACCTAGTGACTGCTGGGATAGACTCCAGCATCCCTGTGACCCTGAAAGCAGGATAAATGGTTTGGATAATGGATGGATGATAAATCCAAAAAGTACTTAACAGTGAACACACACAGAGGCTTGTTCACCGACAATAGGCTACCATTTGGCATTTTGTCCGCGCCAGCATCTTTCAAAGAACAATGGAGAGCCTGCTGCAGGGCCTGACCCGGGTAGCTGTATCTTTGGATGACATTCTACTGACAGGGAGAGATGAAGCAGAAAACTTGAGAACACTGGACAAAGTACTCCGATGACTGACAGAAGCTGGCCTGTGACTCCACAGACATAAGTGTGCATTCCTGCAAGACGAAGTTGAGTACCTAGCTCACAAGGTAGATGCTGAGGGCTTACATCTGGTGGAGAGCAAGGTGAGAGCCATAGTGGAAGCCCCTCCCCCAACCACAGTGACCAAGCTGAAAGAATATTTAGGCTTGTTGAATTCCAAAGGAATTGAATCGAGTGCGACTGGACTCGGTGTACTATATCCTTGAAGACATTTCGCCTCTCATCCAAGAGGCTTCATCAGTTCGTGCCTTTCTGACTAGACCAAGCTAGTCTGACTGGCTGGTGATGAAATTCAGATATTTATCCATATATAACCAGATATAACCATCCCTCAACAGAGGAGGAGGTATGCGACACCACCTATCTGGTACTCGTGCACCACTACACCCGTAGGAGTGGCCTGAGACACCATGGAGTAGACTTCACATCCATTATGCAGGCCTCTTCCTAGGGAAGATGTTCCTTGTCATTATGGACTCGCACTCAAAATAATCAGATGTGTACCCAACCAGCACAACAATGAGTCAAGCAACCATCAAAAAGCTCAGACAGTGCTTCAGCACACATGGCTTTTCACAGATGCTCGTATCCTACAATGCAGCATGCTTCAGAAGTACTGAGTTTGAGGTGTCCCTGAAACAGAATGGCATACAGCATGTAACATCCACTCAATTCCAGCCTTCATCAAACGGCCTGGCAAAGAAGTGCAAATGTTCAGACAGGTAGTGGACAAAGGTGAAAGGAGGCACCTTGGAGACAAGAATAGCCACATTCCTGTTTAACTACAGAATTACACCACAAGCAACAACTGGCTTGTCACCAGCTGAAATGCTCATGTCCTGAAGATTACGTTCCACACTAGATCTGCTGCTGTCAGACGTTAAGACCTAAATTCGCCAGAATCAACTTAAGCAGAAAGAACGATGTGATGCACACTGTAAGTGGCAGAGTTTGTCTCCAGGAGAGGACGTCTATGTCTGAAACTACACCTACCGACTGAAGTGGATACCAGCAGTCATTGAAGAGAGCACTGGACCTGTATCATATACAATACAGGCAGATGATGGACACTCAAAAAGAAGACATGCCAACCAAATCGGGAAGTGCCATGCAACAAAGATCACCGACACGACTGCATGTGGGGGGACTACAGAGCCTATCAGCTTACAAGGTCCACAACACTCACCGGAGGCCTCACCTGAGGACTCTGTTGTCACCACTCTGGTCAGCGAGAGAGTAACTGCTCCTGAAGGAGTTCCTGAACACTCTCCTACTGATATGCCGCCAGATGTGAGAGCAGAGCCTCCACCTGCACTACGACGCTCATGAGGACAAAGCAGGCTCCTGCTCATCTGAGACACTTTGTGTGATAGTAGTGAGACCCTTCAAGAAAGAGCAAGAATATACTCAGGGGCTCGCTAGAAGGCTGGCAGTCTACCCACCTTCCTAGCTTCTAGTTTTTTGAGTTCACAGACTTGATATTAAAAAAAAAACAACAACTTTAATTCGTAATTAAAGTCAAAGTCAAGATATCAAAGTTAAATACATTTGATGTCTTTTAATAAGGGCTTTGAAATTGTGATAGCCTGGTCTCAGTCATTTCATATTAGACTTGGTCCCTTGTGCAAAGGTCTTCCTAGGAGGCTGCACATGCACAGACTGACAGGCAAAACTTTTTTATCAGGTAGATTTTTTTAGCTTGATTATTAGGTAGCCTTTTTAATTTGAGCGCTGCATATTAAAAACTTTTTTCCCCGATATTTTCCATTCAATTGACTTGGGCGCTGCGCAAAAGTCATACAAGGACAAGAAAGATGGACAGTTTTTCCTCTCCGTGTGTGTGTGTGTGTGTGTGTGTGTGTGTGTGTGTACAGTGAATGGGAGCTATGTATGCCTGGCGGAGATCAGCCCTCTACTACTGCACTCCTCTAGTTTGTGTAAAGTCAAGTCAATTTTATTTGCATAGCCCAATATTACAAATTTGCCTCAGTGGGCTTTACAGCAATACAACATCCTGTCCTTAGACCCTCTCATCGGATAAGAAACAACTCCCTAATAAAAAGATTTTTTTTTAAAAAACTAACCTTTGACAGGGAGAAAAAATAGGAAGAACCCTCAGGGAGAGCAACCGAGGAGGGATCACTTTTTAACTTATGTTTAAAAATTATCAATATTTAAATATTTGCTTTTATGTTATTTGTATATCGCTGAATGTTGCTGCTTTACTTTGAGCTTTACATTATAGGGCTAGATGTAAAAAAAAAACAACCCTCACCACTTTTCCAGAACGGGCCGATGTGGGTGAAGGTTTTTGTTCCAACCAAGCAGTTACACACACACCTGATCCCACTAATCAACCAGTAGAGTCTTTGCTGAGGAACTTGATTAGGAGACACAGATGTGCAATTGCTTGATTGGAACAAAAACCTTCACCCACACTGGCACTTTCTGGATAAGATTGCCCGCCCCTGTGCTATACTGTTAAGCCTCAGATCTCATTAGTTACTTAGCTAGCAGCTAGCAAAATCTGATAGTTAACAGACTAGATAGATAAAAACTGCAGCAGTTTTGATCTTGCAAAATAGCGAGCCTGCATCAATGTATGAAAACTTATAGCTTTTTATAATTGTTTATTAATGATGTATGACGTGTTTACAACCTATTAATAACCTAATTATAAACAATTTATACATGTTTTATAAGAGTAGTCTTATTGTAAAGTGGTACCCTCTAACATAATCCAATTAAAAAGTCAAAATTGTAAATACTGTTGCATCTTTTAGTCCATAACCTACACAAGGGGAGCAAGAGGCCATACTGATTGCTTAGACATGTCAGGAAGAAATGCTTTGGATAGTGAGATGTGTAAGGGCCTGGATGATAGTACACACAAAGATCAACTCGGCTTTTTAACTAGTGTGAGGCAGACTGAAAGGGGAAGCCCAAGAGCAGGGACACATGCATTAGCCTGGCCAGGGCCAGCTAGATCTTTGATATTGTGACATGACATGCTCCTGCAGACAACTAGACAGCCACAAGCCTCCTATCTGGTTTCAACATTTTATATGCTGCACTGCTCACATTGTTTTCGACTGAATTAGCAGTTCAGAGTACACTCAATCAATTAAAGCAACATTGTTGCTTGCTGGCAGTCAAACAGAAATATTCAATTATCCGCCTAAGTATTTGGCACCAATAAGCCCTCACAGAGTGAGATGGTTCATCAGCCGACGGTAGTGCAGATTAATGCCCTGAAAGCATCTTAATTGGCTAATCAACCCTTCCCAATGACAAAATTGTCCTTTGAGCTATAGAGCATTCGCCTGTACCCCAAGTAAGTTTCAGGGAAGGCCAGTAAAAGCCATTAGACATTAATGAGGAACCATCATCCACAGTATATGAAACATCCAGATTCACAGACATCCTGACACATGTTGGAAACACAAAGGAATATACTCTAGTTATAACTGTGTGATTTTGATGCTAAACGTATGACAAGAATTCAGGGTCAGCAAAAGTGTTGGTTAATTGAATATCCCTTTCATAGTAAATTTGAGCAGGGAACGATGTTTAAAAATGCACAACACCAGTTTAGGAGCAGTGAAAGATGAGGTATCATGCTCTTCATGATCTGGATTGGTGCAGTATCAACATCTCTCACTGCCAACCCACTTTCTTGTGACATTTTGGGCATCAAATTGTCTATCTCCTAAGCATTTCCAGTTGGGTTTATAAGGAAGATACAGGGTGCAGAGCTCTACTGACATATCAGAGATCCCAGTAACTGGAGAAAATAAGGTACTAGTGTATTAACATTAAAAGTAAAACTGTCATGGATGGTTTTGAAACAAAAAATGGCACAAAACATTAATTTTTGTTGTACTGCTTAGGGTGCAAGAATGGAGTCGTGCTTCTGCACAAGGAAAATCCTCTCATGACGGCGATCCACTGCATATGCCATCGACTGGCACTGGCTGTGGGGCAGGCAGGGGAGAGGGTTCCATACATAAAGAACCACTTCAAGCCAAATCTGGGTGAACTCTTCAGGTTCTTTGCCTATTCGGCCTGCCGGATGGCCAGACTCCACCAAATACAGGTTTGTTTCTTTTTTACGCATCATTCATTTTATAGGGATAAACACAGTGGCTGTCTTGCGACTTTGTTTTATTTGCTGAGATACAGTTTCTGCAGTTTACTGAATTAAAATGGTTGCCCGTTCAAGTAACACATACGTATTTTGATATTTTTTAATGTTAAATGATATTACATGTCCAAGATTCCAACATGATTCTGAATCTGATTAGATGTTGGACTGCAAGAAAATTTATGTTTTTCTCTTTTAGGAACTTACGGATTTGGCCCAGAATATCCTAAAGAAGCAAAAGATACCCGGTGGCTGAGTCATGACGAGGCATGCAAGTCACTCTATAGTGCCACTGCCACCGGTCTCATCTGGCTGCACAAATAATACCCTGGCCACTCTCTACCTGCTCTGTGATCTGCTGCCACACCTGTCTTCACTGAGCAGGTGCTGTCAGCAGGAGAAGATCAACCTTCAGCAGATCGACAGAAATGTGAAGGCGAAGATGGCAGTGGTTCGATCGATGAGAGAGGGCATGCGACCTGAGAGCAGGCTGGCCAAGCTCCAGGAAGACCTGGCTGCTGGTGGACGCTTGGCAGATTTTCAACGGCCCAGTCATAACCCAGAGTAGCAGAGGAATGTGAGGGAGCTATTTGTCGATCAGCTCCTTCACAACCTGGAGGAGCGGTTCCAGTCCACCAAGCTCCTGTCCTCCTTCTCCATCCTTGACCCTAAACAGATGCCAGAACTCATGCCAGACCATTATGGCATGGAGGAAGTTCAGTGCCTCACTGATCATTTTGGTGCTGGAGAGGGAGTAGTGGCTCCTGATGCGGCCTGTGATGAGTGGTTGGGTCTGCGGGAGTATCTGAACCAGAACTGCTACTTGTCACAGGAGCAGCTGGTCACTCTCCTCCTCAGTGATGGCACTATGAGGGAGCTGTACCCAAGCCTGCACACGTTGACTGCAGTGCTGAATGTCTTTCCGTTAAAATGGCTAACTGAGCGTGCCTTCAGTGCACTGAAGAGGGATAAAACCAGGTTGCGCAGCAGCATGACCACAGCCACACTTAATGCTCTGCTGACCATAACCATCGAGGGCCCCCGCCCCCCCAGATAAATTTAACTTTGGTGCGGCAAGTGAAAGCTTGGGGCCAGCTTAGAAACATATGCATCATTGTCTAAGATGTGATTGCTCTGTTCCTGTGTTGTGTGTGCGTGTGCGTGTGCGTATGCATGTTTTCATGTTCTAACAACTATTTCAACACTACTTAAATAAATAATTTATTTGGAACTTACCCTTGTGTTTGCTTTTTTATTGAAATTATGTTTTTAAATTGCAAATTTTTTTGCATCCCGGACGGCGGGCACAGCCCCCCTCCGGACCACCCCCTACTCGCGACTCAGCACCATCTTGTTCGAAAATCCTGTGGACACCCCTGTATTGAGTATTTAGATATAAAAGGAAAAATAATATGGGGCCCCACCCGCACCCCTCTAGAAAGGGAAAAAGAAGAAAAGATTTTTTTTTAAAAAGGAACAACATAGCAAGTCAAACAAATAGAAAAAATTAGCACAAACCTCTAACGGACTGATCAACTCAAACACCAAGCTGCCCCATCCCTTCCCCCCATAACACTTACCACACCCCATCCCCAAACGATGGAGAACCCAGTGCTAATTCCACAAGGAGTCAAATCCCTAACAGATATGCTTACGGCTATTGACCTATAAGTGACTAAGGTTTGGGCTCCTGCAAAACCTATTAATGATAAACCGCAAGGCACCAAGTAACAAACTGACACAAAAGTAAAAAGTACAAACAGTATATAAACAAATAAAATTAATCACCAGTGACTGTATATAATGGGGTGACAGTTACTGCAGACTGTATAAAATGAGGTGAAAATAACCTCAGACTGTATAAGGTAAGGTAAAAACAACAAATTGTATATAAGATAGTAAGAGTGAAAACCTCAGATTGTATATCTACTACTACTTTCGGCTGCTCCCGTTAGGGGTCGCCACAGCAGATCATCCGTTTCCATTTTTTCCTGTCTTCTGCGTCTTCCTCTGTCACACCAGCCACCTGCATGTCTTCCCTCACCACATCCATAAACCTCCTCTTTGGCCTTCCTCTTCTCCTCTTCCCTGGCAGCTCCATATTCAGCATCCTTCTCCCAATATACTCAGCATCTCTCCTCCACACATGTCCAAGCCATCTCAATCTTGCCTCTCTTGCTTTGTCTCCAGACCGTCCAACCTGAGCGTTCCCTCTAAAATAATCGTTCCTAATCCTGCCCTTCTTCGTTACTCCCAGTGAAAATCTTAGCATCTTCAACTCTGCCACCTCCAGCTCCGCCTCCTGTCTTTTCATCAGTGCCACTGTCTCCAAACCATATAACATAGCTGGTCTCACAACCATCTTGTAAACTTTCCCTTTAACTCTTGCTGGTACCCTTCTGTCGCAAATCACTCCTGACACACTTCTCCATCCACTCCAATCTGCCTGCACTCTCTTTTTCACCTCTCTACTGCACTCCCCGTTACTTTGGACAGTTGACCCCAAGTATTTAAACTCAAATGCCTTTGTCACCTCCACTCCTTGCATCCTGACCATTCCACTGTCCTCTGTCTCATTCACGCATAGGTATTCCGTCTTGCTCCTACTGACTTTCATTCCTCTTCTCTCCAGTGCATACCTCCACCTCTCCAGGCTCTCCTCAACCTGCACCCTACTCTCACTACAGATCACAATGTCATCCGTGAACATCATCGTCCATGGAGACTCCTGCCTGATCTTGTCCGTCAACCTGTCCATCACCATTGCAAACAAGAAAGGACTCAGAGCCGATCCTTGATGTAATCCCACCTCCACCTTGAACCCATCTGTCATTCCAACCGCACACCTCACCATTGTCACACTTCCCTCATACGTATCCTGCACCACTCCTACATACTTCTCTGCAACTCCCGACTTCCTCATACAATACCACACCTCCTCTCTCGGCACTCTGTCATAAGCTTTCTCTAAATGTACAAAGACACAATGCAACTCTTTCTGGCCTTCTCTATACTTCTCAATCAACATTCTGAAAGCAAACATCGCATCTGTGGTGCTCTTTCGTGGCATGAACCCATACTGCTGCTCGCTGATCATCACCTCTCCTCTTAACCTAGCTTCTATTACTCTTTCCCAAATCTTCATGCTGTGGCTGATCAAATTTATACCTCTGTAGTTGTTACAGTTCTGCACATTGCCCTTGTTCTTTAAAATCGGTACCAGTATGCTTCTTCTCCACTCCTCAGGCATCCTCTCACTTTCCAGGATTGTGTTAAACAATCTAGTTAAAAACTCCACTGCCATCTCTCCTAAACATCTCCATGCCTCCACAGGTATGTCATCAGAACCAACTGCCTTTCCACTCTTCATCCTCTTCATAGCTGCCCTCACTTCCTCCTTGCTAATCCACTGAACTTCCTGATTCACTATCCCTACATCATCCAACCTTCTCTCTCTCTCATTTTCTTCATTCATCAGCCCCTCAAAGTATTCATTTCCACCTTCTTAGCACACTCTCCTCGCTTGCCAGCACATTTCCATCTCTATCCTTGATCGCCCTAACTTGCTGCACATCCTTTGCAGCTTGGTCCCTCTGTCTAGCCAATCTGTACAAGTCCTTTTCTCCTTCCTTAGTGTCTAATCTGTCATACAACTCACCATACGCCTTTTCCTTTGCCTTTGCCACCTCTCTCTTTGCTTTACGCTGCATCTCCTTGTACTCCTGTCTACTTTCTTCATCTCTCTTACTATCCCACTTCTTCTTTGCCAACCTTTTCCTCTGTATAATTTGCTGTAATTCCTCATTCCACCACCAAGTCTCCTTGTCTTCCTTCCTCTGTCCTGATGACACACCAAGTACCTTCCTAGCTGTCTCCCTCACTATTTCTGCAGTGGTTGTCCAGCCATCTGGCAACTCTTCACTACCACCCAGTGCCTGTCTTAACTCCTGCCTGAACTCCACACAACAGTCTTCCTTCTTCAACTTCCACCATTTGATCTTCGACTGTGTCTTCACTTGCTTCCTCTTCTTGAGTCTCCAAAGTCATCCTACAGACCACCATCCGATGCTGCCTAGCTACGTTCTCCCCTGTCACCACCTCGCAGTCTCCAATCCCTTTTAGATGGCGCCTTCTACATAAGATATAGTCCACCTGTGTGCACTTTCCTCCACTCTTGTATGTCACCCTGTGTTCCTCCCTCTTCTTGAAATATGTATTCACCACAGCCATTTCCATCCTTTTCGCAAAATCGACCACCATCTGTCCTTCCACATTTCTCTTCTTGACTCCATACCTTCCCATCACCTCCTCATCACCTCTGTTCCCTTCACCAACATGTCCATTGAAGTCCGCTCCAATCACCACTCTCTCCTCCTTGGGTACCCTCTCCACCATGTCGTCCAACTCACTCCAGTATTCTTCTTTTTCATCCATCTCACACCCAACTTGCGGGGCATATGCGCTGATAACATTCAGCAATAAACCTTCAATTTCCAGCTTCATACTCATCACTCTGTCTGACACTCTCTTCACCTCCAGCATGCTCTTGACATACTCTTCCTTCAGAATTACCCCTACCCCATTACTCCTCCCATTCACACCATGGTAGAAGAATTTGAACCCACCTCCGATACTCCTGGCCTTACTCCCCTTCCACCTGGTCTCTTGCACACACAGTATGCCAACCTTTCTTCTTTCTATCATGTCAGCCAGCTCTCTCCCTTTACCAGTCATAGTGCCAACATTCAAAGTTCCAACTCTCACCTCCACATGCCTACCCTTCCTCCTCTCTAGCTGCCTCTGGACATGCTTTCCCCCTCTCCTTCTCCTTTGCCCAACAGTAGCATAGTTTCCATCGACACCCTGCTGGTTAACAGTACCGGTGGCGGTCGTTGGTAACCCGGGCCTCGACCGATCCGGTATGTAAGTCTTATTTATGATCCGCATATTTGATTCGGCAAAGATTTTACGCTGGATGCCCTTCCTGACGCAACCCTCCCCATTTGTCCGGGCTTGGGACTGGCACTAAGGATGCACTGGCTTGTGCATCCTCAGTGGCTGGGTTTCAGATTGTATATAAAGAGGGAAAATAAAAACAACACACTGCATAAAACAAGGGCCTCAACCGGTTTATCTAGAAGCAAAAACATAGGCCACAGTCTGTATATGAAGAGGCAAAACAAGAAGCACAGCTTGCACATTAACAAGCAAAAAATAAAAATCACAGCCTATATATCAACAGGTAAAAACAAAGACCACAGCCTATCTATTTGGAAGCGAGAAGAGACTACAGTCTGTATATGAAGAAGTAAGAGAAAGACCACAGAATATAAAAAAAGAAGAATGAAAATCAGACTGTAAGAGTAATACCCACAGAGCATAGCCTATATAAAAAGGTAAAAATAAAAACCCACAAACTATATATGGATTAAAGCGTTAGTAATTGTCTACCTGAATGGTAACATTACATCATCAGCATTATATATATTTTCCTCCGTTCATTTTAGTTGATCAGTGTCTTAATCATGGCAGCATGGTGGCACAGTGGTTAGCACGGTTGCCTCGCAGCAAAAAGGTCCTGGGTTCGAGCCCCGAAGTAGTCCAACCTTGGTGGGTCATCCCGGGTCGTCCTCTGTGTGGGGTTTGCATGTTCTCCCTGTGTCTGTGTGGGTTTCCTCCGTGGGCTCTGGTATCCTCCCACAGTCCAGAGACATGTAAGTCAGGTGAATTAGCGGTACTAAATTGTCCCTAGGAATGAATGTGTGTGTGTGTGTGCGTGCGTGCGTGCGTGCGTGCGTGCGTGCGTGCGTGCGTGCGTGCGTGCGTGCGTGCGTGCGTGTGTCGGCCCTGTGATGGCCTGGCAGCCTGTCTAAGGCGTCTCCCTGCCTGCCGCCCAATGACTGCTGGAATAGGCTCATTACATTACATTACAGTCATTTAGCCACGCTTTTATCCAAAGCGACTTACAATAAGTGCGTTTAACGTAGCAAATCAGGAGAATGACTAGTCATTAGAGGTCATAAGTGCATCTAAAGAAGCATGTGAGTGCAAAACCAGTGCTAAAGTAAAAGCGCAAGGAAGATTTTTTTTTAAATGAGTGAATACAATAAGTGCTAAGAACAAGTAACAGGGTAGTAGTACTTGAAGAGGCGAGTTTTCAACCTGCGCTGAAAGATGGGCAGCGACTGCGCTGTCCTGACATCAGTGGGGAGTTCATTCCACCACTGTGAGGCCAGGGCAGAAAAGAGCTGTGACCGGGTCGATCGGCAGCAGGGGCCTCTGAGAGACAGGGCAACCAGGCGTCCCGAGGCAGCAGAGCGAAGTGTTTGGGCGGGAGTGTAGGGCTTGACCATGGCCTGGAGATAGGAAGGAGCTGTTCCTTTCACTGCCCTGTAGGCTAGCACCAGAGTCTTAAACTGGATGCGAGCAGCTACTGGGAGCCAGTGTAGGGACATGAGAAGGGGAGTTGTGTGGGAGAACTTAGGGCGGTTGAACACCAGATGAGCTGCAGCTTTCTGAACAAGCTCCAGAGGTCTGATGGCCGATGCCGGGGTACCAGCAAGGAGGGAGTTGCCGTAGTCCAGCCGGGAGATGACCAGAGCCTGGTTGAGCACCTGTGCCATCTCGTCAGTGAGGAATGGGTGAATCCTCCTGATGTTATAGAGGAGAAATCTGCAGGATCGAGCAACCGATGCAACATTTGCAGCAAATGACAGTTCGTCGTCCAGGATCACACCCAGATTCCTTGCAGTCCGAGTCGGCATCACCACGGTGTTGTCAATGGTGATGGCCAGGTCTCGGTGTGGGCAACCTTTCCCCTGGAGGAACATCAGCTCTGTCTTGTCCAGATTGAACTTCAGGTGGTGTGTCACCATCCACTCTGAAATGTGAGTCAAGCACACAGCAATGTGTGTCTCTACTTGTGTGTCAGAGGGAGGAAAGGACAAGAACAGCTGGGTGTAATCGGCATAACAATGGTAAGAGAAGTCATGCAAGCGAATAACAGAACCCAGGGATGTTGTGTACAGGGAGAAAAGGAGGGGACCCAGAACCAAACCCTGTGGAATGCCTGTAGTCAGTCTGTGAGGCTCCGACACAGATCCTCTCCATGTCACCTGGTAGGAGCGACCCGTCAGGTAGTATGCAAACATTGAGAGTGCAGAGCCTCGAACGCAGCTGACAGATCCAGAAGTAACTGCCTGAACAGTTTTCTTTTTGTGTTTGGGCAGCCGGTACAGATGTGAGCGCACAGTCGTGTGTGATGTCACTGTGTGGTACTGTATGAGATTTTTGCGTTCTGGCAGTAGAGAGAACACATCAGTAAAGGGCTGTTGTAACATGGCAACCTCAGCATTCTGGTGGGCTGAAAGGTGATTTTCACAATGGAGGGAGGCAGGATTGTTTTATTTTGTACCTTTGGCCCTAAATGATCTCTCTCTGATATCACCATGGCCAGAGAAACTGGGACCGCCTCTCTGCATGCTTTTAGGAGGTTGAGATGGTAAATCTGTGTTGCACCTCCCCTTTCACTACACACAACCTCACAGTCAACATTCCCCACTCAACCGTATTAACACAGGGTCCTTGGCACTTGACGAGTAATTTGGAACTGAACGTTAGAAGTAATAGGAGGACACTCTCTTGCAGTGCAAATTGACACAGTCACGCTTCTCTGTAATATAGATGTTGCTGATGTTCCTGGGCCTGTAGCAAATTCTTCTTTGATAACCGCCCAAGTGTATGGAGTTTTGCTCTCAGGTCCATGACATACTGTACCTCATTTTTACTAGCATTTGGACCACTCTACCAGCTTTCTTTAATCAAGTCCGAGACACTTCTCGGCATTCTGCCAAACAACAACTCAAAGTGGGAAAACCCGTGGAGGCCTGGGGCACCTCCCACACTGTGAAAAACAGAGGATCCAACCATTTATCCCAATTGTGGCTATCAAGTAAGCTCATGCACAAATTTACAAATCACGGTTTTGAGTGTTTCATTAAATCTGTCCACAAGCCTGTCTGTTTTGGGGTGATACACACTCATGCGGATTGATTTTATACCGAATAACTCATATAGTTTGTTTAGTGTATGTGACATAAATTATGTGCCCTGGTGTGTCAGAATTTCTTTCGGGATTCCAACACAGGAGATTACATAAAACAATGCCTGACAATACTTTTAGTCAAGATGTTGCGCAATGGCATGGCTTCGGGATAGTGCATTGCGTTTTCTGCTAAGGCTAACACAAAGTAATATCCCTGTGCACTCCAATATATGGCCCGAGGTCCATGCAAATATGCTTGAATAGAACATCAATTAATGGTTAATAAGTGCAATGGCGCTTTTGGAATGGCTGGCAAGTTTAACAATTGACATTCCCAGCAACAGTGAAGATGTACACCACTTCCACACGTTGCCAGGCCAGTAAAATCGAGCCATTATTCGCTCGAGTGTTTTATTGTAGCCAATGTGACCTGCCATAGGGTTGTGATGGGCTGTCTGGAAGATCAGTTCCTGGTGGTCTTTAAATACTGACAATTGAGTGGTTTATTGTCCAGTTTGAGTGTCGCGACTCTTTCGATATAACCGGTCTCTAATAAGTGCAAATTATGGTGGCGTGAGCACAGCATTCGGGTGCACCATCAACTCCCCCTCGCCTGACTCAGATGAGCCTGCATCACTACTTATTACCACGTACCACTCACACCACCCTGTCTGTCACGTTTGTAGCTTCACTGTTATCCTAACAACTTTATCAAACCCCAGCCAATCCGAGCTTAGTATAAGAGGCTGCAACAGGCGGGAACTAACTGCTGAACTTTACAGTAGCGACTGGTGGCTAATTTCACTGAGGAGGCAGACTACACAACATACACACACACACACACACACACACACACACACACACACACACACACACACACACACACACTCACACTCACACACACACACACAATTGCTGGTAGTACATTGAGTCCGATTATGACATCCCTCCTCATTAACGATGTGTTATTTGATGACTGTAGAGTCCAATTCTTGAGCCACAAGTTTTATTGCACGTTGGGCATATGAAATCTGAGTTAGTGGGAGCAGGCATGGTTGTGTGTCTCCTTAGTCTTTTCTGTTGTTTTTTCACATTCATCTCCATTTGCAGCTGTTCTACCTCTGTAGCAGATCTCCCGCCAGTTGGAATGGTTGATGGCAGCTTGCTCCAGTCTCAAGGGGTCGATACATTTCTTCAGCGATGTTTTTAGCTGGTCTTTGTATCGCCTCTTCTGATCACCGATGGGGCAGTTGAAGCTGTCCATACAGGACTTGACATGATAGGCATTCTTGAGGCATCCTGAAGACATGCCCAAGTGGTGTTCAGTGACCGTGGCTTTTATGCTCTTGCAGTTTGTCCTTGCAAGAATGTCAGCATCGGGAACACAGTCATGCCACATAATCCCCATGATTCCAACTTATGTGGAGCTGCTCCAGCCACCTTCGGTGGTGGCTGTATTTGACCCAGGCTTCACAGCTGTATAGGAGATTTGTGATGCAAACAGCTTTGTAAATGGCAATTTTGGTGTGAAGGTGTTTGTTTTGGAAGACCCTATGTCAGAGTCTGCGAAAGGCTACAGAGGCTTGTTTGATTCTATTGTGAATTTTATGATCAGTGTTGCAGCCCTCAGAAATGATGCTGCCCAGGTATTTGAAAGATGGAACAACAGAACGGTTGGTGTTCGATAGTGAAGATATTATATTGAGTGGGGGGCTGGACCTCCTTTGGCATCACACCTTAGTTCATGGTGGTGTTCACTGATAGACCCAGCCTGTTGTAGGCATTCACAACTGCAGCAAGAATGGTTTGCAAGTCTTCCGGTGTGTGAGCTACAAGAGCACAATCATCAGCGTACTGCAGCTCAAGGACCGGCACTGCTGACAGTTTGGTGGTTGCCTGGAACCTTCAAGTGTTGAAGAGGTTTCCATCTAGCCTAAAGTCTATTGTGATTCGACTATGGCCTTCCAGATCTTTATGAAAAAGCTTTGTGACACGTAAGAGGAAAACGTTGACGAATACCAGTGCCAGCACACACCCCTGCCTCACTCCAGTTCATACATTAAAGGGTACCAATTTGTGTCCTCCTATGGCCACCCGTGCCATCATCTTATCATGGAACTGTGACAGAATGTTCACAAATTTGCTCGGACAACCAGACTTTCTCAGGATTTTCCAAAGTAGCTCTTGATTCACAGTGTCAAAAGCTTTTGAGAGGTCGACAAAAGCCACGAAAAAGTCCTGATGTTTGCGGCACTTTTCTTGCAGCTGTCTTACTGTGAAAATCATATCCACAGTACTGCTGTTCTTCCTGAAATCGCACTGTGACTCTGACAGCAGATGTTCTGTCAAATGCTTCACCATCCTACATAGTATTACCTTTGCTAGGACCCTGCCTGCAACAGCTAGCAGGGATATGCAGTGACTGTTGCCACAGATGGACTTGCTACCCCTGTTTTTGTACAGGGTGACAACTTTAGTATCTTTCCATCTCCTGGTCCCAGACCTGTAGGATTTACTGATAGATCATTCTGGTGCGTACTACTCCCTTCAGAGGACAGCACAAACAGGCTCTAACCAGAGTAGAAAAAGAAGTGGGAGGCCGCGTTGCACAACTGAGCAAGAAGATAAGTACATTAGAGTCTCTAGTTTGAGAAACAGACGCCTCACAGGTCCCCAACTGGCATCTTCATTAAATAGTACCTGTTAGAGCCTGTTTGTGCTGTCCTCTGAAGGGAGTAGTACACACCGGTGTAGGAAATCTTCAATTTCTTAGCAATTTCTCGCATGGAATAGCCTTCATTTCTAAGAACAAGAATAGACTGTCGAGTTTCAGATGAAAGTTCTCTTTTTCTGGCCATTTTGACCGTTTAATTGACCCCACAAATGTGATGCTCCAGAAACTCAATCTGCTCAAAGAAGTGCCCATCCAACCAATCCAACTTGTGGGAGCTGCTTCTGGAAGCGTGGGGTGCAATTTCTCCAGATTACCTCAACAAATTAACAGCTAGAATGCCAAAGGTCTGCAATGCTGTAATTGCTGCAAATGGAGGATTCTTTGACGAAAGCAAAGTTTGATGTAAAAAAAATCTTATTTCAAATACAAATCATTATTTCTAACCTTGTCAATGTCTTGACTCTATTTTCTATTCATTTCACAACATATGGTGGTGAATAAGTGTGACTTTTCATGGAAAACACGAAATTGTTTGGGTGATCCCAAACCTTTGAACGGTAGTGTACATTCTCAAAATAACAGCAATTTACTAGTCTTTGATATATTACAAGCTAATGTATTAGGATATGCAATCAGCCAATTGATAGCTAGATTGTATGGCATCCCACTAGCTCAGTCATTACTGGTATTTGTTGTGAGATTGAGTTTACAAAACATTCCAAAAGAAGTATATTTATGTCGTGTTGATCGCTCATTGGAAAAAACTGTATTTAAATGTTTGAGCTGGATCACCGCAGTACCCATTTTCAGAGTATCTGCATGCAAAATTTCTCTTGACATGGAATATTGGAGTCTTCCAATAATTCTCTATTCTCCAAACATTAATCATCAGTTGGTTATCTTTTTTTTTTGCTTTCCCCCCTTTTTCTCCCCAATTGTACTTGGCCAATTACCCCACTCTTCCACGCCATCCCAGTCACTGCTCCACCCCCTCTGCTGATCCAGGGAGGGCTGTAGACTACCACGTCTCCTGCAATACATGTGGAGTCACCAGCCACTTCTTTTCACCTGACAGTGAGGCGTTTCGCCAGGGGGACATAGCACGTGGGAGGATCACACAATTCCCTCCAGTTCCCCCTCCCCCCTGAACAGGCGCCCCACCGACCAGAGGAGGCACTAGCGCAGCAAACAAGACAAACACCCACATCTGGCTTCCCACTGACAGACACAACCAATTGTGTCTGTAGGGACATCTGACCAAGCCAGAGGTAACATCGGGATTTGAACCGGCAGTCCCCATGTTGGTAGACAACGGAATAGACTGCCACCCCACCTGGACGCCCAATAGTTAGTTATCTTTTTAAATTTGCAAAGCTAATCCTACATTGTGTTGGTTTATGTAATAATTATTGTGCTGCTGTCATGTAAACCATTTTGTTGTTACATAACATGGCCCATATAAGCTACATATATGCTCAGCCAATGTATATACTTTCAATTTGCGATCGTCTCTTCTCATAAGCTATAATGATAGACATCCACTACACATTTCTTCATTTTCATGTTGGTATTTGCCCCCAAGCTGAAACAGCTTTGTCTTGAGATCCATTTTTTAATGAATATATACAATTGTTTTAAGTACACCAGAGATGCACTGAGTTTACAATTTACGTATGTTTACCTCCAGTCTTTGACTTGCCATTCGTTTGTCGAAAGTCATCTGCCCACACTTCTTGAATGTGCAGTCAGATTAGGGGAAAATCGTCAATACTTGAAATGTATTTATTAAGTAGAAACACCAGCAAAAGCATGTCTTTTTGATTTATTGTTAGGGATGCATGATGATACTGGCTTGATATCGGCCGATACCTTTAAGCCTCATGTCTTCATCAAGGTGTATCTCTAATAAGCACATTTGTCAGTCTTACTTAAATGATGGCACTCATCTAAATCAGTTAATCCTAATTTGTTGTGGCCACTCCATATATGCTAATGGGAAGGGGAATTTACTAACCACATAAAAAAAGGAAATTATTTCAAATATTATTAGCATAGAGACATGCAAATCTTCTATTCCCCCCATTTCGGGGCAAAGGCGTTGATAATTTCCCTCCATCTATCGCCTTTAGCGACTAGTTGTGCCTCACCCCATGAGAGTCCCATCTCCATCAGCTCAGCCTCCGTCGTTCACCATTGGATGATCACAGGTCAGCCGTGTTTGCTTTTTCCCAGGTGGTTTCCCCTTAAAGGTCACTTTGGGAATCTGCTCTGGAGACATTCAGAGCACATGTCCGAGCCATCTTAGACTATGGTATTTGATTTTCTCATCCATACAGACAGTTTTTCTTTAGAGTTCCTCATTGAATTTTTTGTTTGGCCCGGAATATATGGCGGTTCCTTCTGTGACATCCATTGAGAAATGTGCTGATTTTGTTGATGTCTCTATCTGAATACATTCATCTTATATCGGTATTCTGAAGAAACATGAAGATGTAACAGGAGAATTAAAGAACATTCCAAACAAGACAGCACTTATACAAAGAGGATAAAACCTATGTCTCCATTCATACCTAGACATTTGGTGGATTGTAATTTCAGAATCCAATAACATTAACAGGGATAAAGGCTTTTTACTCTGTTTCCTGTCCTGATGGATGCTGGATCATTGCCCATCCCAGAGGCTTGTAAAGGAGAGGGATTACTTTCATGAAAAGCCTTTTAATGTCAAGCCGCTGCATAGTTATCATTCCCCCTTCCTATGACATAGGGATGCTCTGCCAAGTAAAGGTTTGAATTATAACTCCACGCAGGGGTTCCTTAAGAGGGGAAAAGTTTAGGATGGCTCCAAGAGCTGTGACTCAAATGGGGTCCTTGCAAATGTTTAAAGTTTAAATTGTCAAAAGTTTATAGGTTTTATTATTCAGTTATCATTGTCTTCTTTGTCTGCTTAACACTTGTTTTGTTTTAAGCACAAGTCAGGCTATATGGTAGTATTGTGTGAAATAACCAACACTTCTATACCTGGAAATCCACTTATTTCAGAGAGTGTTTAGTCCCACTGCTTCACAGCAGCACCAAGGTTAGGCATGTATTGAAGGGGTCAACGGAATGAGATGGAAGTAGTTTATTGGGATCATGTTCCATCCAGATGCAATAAAATCAAACTGAGTAGGAAAGAAAAGAAAAATGAAAATAAAACAAATGAGGAAGGATGTTACTAATATTTTGTTTTTGTTTTTTTTCTTGCACAGACCATGCAAGCTGTCACAACAAAAAAATCTGCCAGGGATTTAAAGGATTTATTGGCAATTATATTGTATTACTTTTCAAAAATACAAAACCATTTAATTCAGAATGTATTTCCTTCAACCTGCAGGAGTATGCCCCAAAACACAAAACCACATATCAAAGCATTTGTTTGACTGCTGACATGTCACTTAATGCAGTGAAAAGTAAGAGACAACCATCCTCCATGTACACCAAAATACAACACATTTCAAGAACCATTTTTTAACCAAGCAGACTGAAAGAATTTTATCAGTATGGGGTGGGATGTGGAAATTTCTCAACAGCTTGAATCTTTTATTGCTCAGGGTCACCTCCACTTTTTGCAGGAGGAGCCAGGGATTGAACCAGCAACCCTCCAGTTATCAGATTAACTGTTCTACCTCCTGAGCCACTGATGTCCCATAATGTAGAGTCTAATGTTTAATTTAGTAGTCTGTCAATGTGAGTCTAAATTTTGACCTCATTCATTTTGCTACCGCCTATTGTCTCTTAAAGCAACAAACAATGGCCTTTATAGTTGCACTATTTAACCTATGTTGACAACTTGACTTGGCAAAAAGAAGAAGTGTTTTTCAAGAGATTATTCATGTTTTCTCCATTAATTTCCTCTTTAATGATTTGTATCTGATGATTGACAAATTTGGCTTTAATTAGTATTAATTTTTATGTAATGACTTGTAATTTGAATTTTCTTTTGACGTGCTACATTCACTAACTAAATGTACCACTTTACATGCATTTAAAGTGGTGCGGTGGCAGTGTATGTAGGCGCTAAAGTCATGGGGCCCAGAATTCCTATCACATCCCTTACCTTATGGCTAATGAGCACTTTGCCATTTTTTTGTGCTCCAGTAGCACGCCATCAAACTTCATTATTTGCGCTGTTTTAAAGTGTTTTACTGCACCTTGTAGAAAAGTTTGCGATTCCTGACTGTAATTGAACATAAATAACCTTTGCACAGAAAAATTTGCTATGTTGTATGGTTTAGAGACGGTGCCACTGGCAAAAAGACAGGAGGCCAAGCTGGAGGTGGCAAAGTTTAAGATGCTAAGATTTTCGTTGGGAGTGATGAAGAAGCACTGGATTAGGAACAAGTATATTAAAGAGACAGCTCAGGTTGAACAGTTAGAGACAAAGCAAGAGAGGCAAGATTGAGATGGTTTGGACATGTGTGTAGGAGAGATGCTGGATATGTTGGGAGAAGGATGCTGAAGATGGAGCTGCCAGGCAAAAGGAAAAGAGGAGGGCCAAAGAGGAAGTTTATGGATGTGGTGAGGGACAACATGCAGGTGGCTGGCGTGACAGAGGAAAATGCAGAGGACAGGAAGAGATGGAAATGGATGATCCTCTGTGGCAACCCCTAACCGGAGCAGCCAGAGGTAATAGTAATAGTTTGTGTATTGTGTGGGGAAACGTTCAACTCATGTCGACTACTTGTAAAACAATCTGGCCGTAGATGTCTCTCAACTCCAACTCCATTCTCGCGTCTCAAGTTGCTAATCCAACTGTAAACAATGATGGGCGCATGGAAGAGGAAGTCTCCATAGGAAACAGAGGTGAGCAGCCAGCAGCTACATCAGAAGCCCCAAAATACTGGCTGTAGCCTCCAGAGCTAAATTGTCATCAGACGATTTTAGCCTCTGGGTTCTGAGGTTGTAGTAACTCTAGCTTATTTTCCCAGAAAAACAGAATAGTTCATTGTGCTCCTCGCCTTCTTCATAAAGAGGAAAAATCACTTGGTATTTGATGAAAGTTTAATAGTTACTGTTTGGAGCCTGTGTCTCTAGCAAGTTTGTGAATTGCTCCCTTTAGATTGGAAACAGATTGTAATGACATTCATACACACAAGTTTTTCCTTATCACTCCGCCCATATCCAGATGCAGCTGAGAGATTGAGCCCCTGTTTCTGGGGGCAGACAATTATCTTTACAGACCTGGAGATAAATCCCACAAGATCCCAGAGCTTTCCCTTACTAATTTCTCTCTACCCTCTCAGTATCTCAGTCAAGGGTGCTTTCACACCTGGCTTATTTGGAGCAGTTGTTTCAAAACCAGGAGCATGTACCCCCAGATACCGGTTCGTTTGGGCATATGTGAACGCAGCCATCGCACTCGGATGTGAGACAAAACAAGCAGGCCATAATCGCCAATAAAGGATGGTCTCAGCTTGCTTCCAATCGATCCCAGGAGCAGTTTGTTTGCAGTGAGAATGCATTCCGACCTAACGGACCAAAACAAGTATGTATACCTGATACGTCTTCGGAATAGAAATTGTTTGGTGAACATGTCACTGTATGTATTATTTAAAATGTACCTTCTCTAACTTTCTCAAAGCAATGCGTCTTCATAAGAAATGCGTCAAGTCCGCAGTGGTGTAGCGGTCTAAGCATCGGCTTTGTGTCGATGCAGTTGCCCACTGGGGACCAGGGTTCGCGCCCCGGTCTCATCAGATCCGACTATGGCCGGATTCGATGAAGCAGCAATAATTGGAAACTGTCTTCGGGAGCGGGGCGGAGTCGGCTTGTGTTCGTCACATGAATGCGTCTCTGGGTGTGTTGGAAAAAGCAGTGGTTCGGCCTGGAGTCGCCTTGTCAAGAAAGTGGCAGGGCGTCTCTTTCGAGACTGCTGGCCAGAGAAATTCAGTTGGCGAACGCATACAGTACGAGGGTGGGTGTTTGAATTACAAACCCCAATTCCAATGAAGTTGGGACGTTGTGTAAAACGTAAATAAAAACAGAATACAATGATTTGCAAATCCTTTTCGACATATATTCAATTGAATACACTACAAAGACAAGATATTTAATGTTCAAACTGATAAACTTTTTTTTTTTGCAAATATTCACTCATTTTGAATTTAATGCCTGCATCACGTTCAAAAAAGCTGGGACAGGGTTATGTTCACCACTGTGTTACATCACCTTGCCTTTTAACAACACTCAATAAGCGTTTGGGAATTGAGGACACTAATTGGTGAAGCTTTGTAGGCAGAATTCTTTCCCATTCTTGCTTGATGTATGACTTCAGTTGCTCAACAGTCTGGGGTCTCCATTGTCGTATTTTGCGCTTCATAATGCGGCACACATTTTCAATGGGAGACAGGTCTGGACTGCAGGCAGTCGATTGGCCACTAAATTGGGAGAAAAAGGGAAAAATCAGAAATAAATTTTAAAAAGGAAAGAAATGCATCAGCACGTTATTTTCAAAACAAAGTCTATATTGACGTTCAACGTGAATGTGATACTCATACTGGTATAACAGCCAGAGAATCTGACAACTGCAATGATGAGCTTGTGAGTTTATTCCATTTTCACTGCATTGTTCCCGTGTTTCTTTTCAGAAGGTAGTGATGAAATTCCCGCACGAAAATTCTGACCAATGAGGAACAGTTTACTCACGCATGGCGTTTGTTTAACAATTTTGGTTTTTCGGTATTACCGTGTGAAAACAAATCGAACCAGGCTGCGAGTGCAACATCGTAAAACAATGAGTCCTGATTCGGGACTATAGGTGTGAAAAGGCCCTAAAACTACTAATGAGATCAAAATTCATTTTTGTCTAAGACTGTACTGCTGCTTCAACAGTTTTGTGTATTTACTGTGTGCAGCAAAATATATATATATATATAGAGAGAGAGAGAGAGAGAGAGAGAGAGAGAGAGAGAGAGAGAGAGAGAGAGAGAGAGAGAGAGAGAGAGAGAGAGAGAGAGAGAGAGAGAGAGAGAGGCAAAACAACAAATCTGGGTGTTAATGTCTTACTGAGTCCACTTGAAGGGTGGTCAGCATAAACTCCATGTCCTATTTTGCATCATTACATAACAAACAAAAAGGAATCAATCATAATCCGATTATTTCTTTTTGATGTTCTGAAAGCCATCAGTCAATGCTGATCGCCAGCACTACCGTTTCAGCCCTAAGCGAATAACCATAAACATTGACTCACTATTGCTTTTCAACCTCAGTCACAACTGATGATTTTGATCAGATTTAAAGATTAAATCAGGGACAATTTTGTTACCAGAGAATGTATTTCAAATGTAAGAAAGATGAGAAGAGTTTAATGTAATTTTATTCCGAGGCAAGTCAGTCAAGATAAGAAGCTAGTTGTCATGTGTGGGTCAGATGGATTCAAGTATTTAGAACTTAAACAAACATTTAATTTTATAGACCCAATATTAAACCGTAGATGCTTTATATTGAAATGCTAAGCAATGAGATCTGTAGAACCAACTAAGAGTAGAAACGTGACACATGGACTGAAAAGAAGAAGCAATGCAATTTTATAAACATAAAAAAAAAACTGCAGTGTAAAAAATAAAATGGCATAAAACAAAATGAAAGGCTTCTGGTAGAAAATACATGATTGTGACATTTAAATCTGATACCAAATGGGGGACCTGTTACTTAGCTTGGAAACAACTTCACAATCTCCCGCTATCTTAAACCAAGCCTGTTGATGACAACTAGTTTTTCCCCCCCTTTTTCCCCCATTGTATCCAGCCAATTATCCCACTCTTCCGAGCTGTCCCAGTCGCTGCTCCACCCCCTCTGCCATTCCGAGGAGGGCTGCAGAGTACCACATGCTTTCTCCGATACATATGGAGTCGCCAGCCACTTCTTTTCACCTGACAGTGACGAGTTTCACCAGGGGGACGTAGCACATGGGAGGGTCACACTATTCCCCCCAGTTCCCCTTCCCCCCTGAAGAGGCACCCCGACCAACCAGAGGAGGCGCTAGTGCAGAGACCAGGACACATACCCACACCCGGCTTCTTTGAGTGGCTGTTGCAACTAGAAAAGAGCCATATAAATGCAATCCATCCATCCATCCCACCCGCAGACATGGCCAATTGTGTCTGGAGGGATGCCTGACCAAGCCGGAGGTAACACAGGTATTCGAACCGGCGAGCCCCATTTTGGTAGGCAATGGAATAGACCGCTACGCTACCCAGACGCCCGACAACTAGCATTTTGAGGCTTTTTGAGGGGGGAGAGTCAGTTTTGTTTCAAGATACAGTAATTTGGAGCTATGCAAGAGTCACCTGCATGTCCTCCCTCACCACATACATAAACCTCATTTTTGACCTTCCTCTTTTCCCCTTCCCTGGCATCTCCATATTCAGCCTCCTTCTCCCAATATACCCAGCATCTGTCCTCCACACATGTCCAAACCATCTCAATCTTGTCTCTCTTGCTTTGTCTCCAAACCGTCCAACCTCAGCTGTCCCTTAAATAAACTCATTCCCAATCTTGCCCTTCTTTGTCACTCCCAATGAAAATCTTAGCATCTTCAACTCTGCCACCTCCAGCTCCGACTCCTGTCTTTTTTTCAGTACCACCGTCACCAAACCATAAAACACAGCTGGTCTCACAACCATCTTGTAAACCTTTTCCTTTAACTCTTGCTGGTACCCTTCTGTCGCAAATTACTCCTGACACTCTTCACCCACTCCACCCTTCCCGCTCTCCCTTCTTCACCTCTCTTCCGCATTCACCATTAGTATGAACAGTTGACCCCAAATATTTAAACTCGTATGCCTTCATCACCTTTACTCCTTGCATCTTCACCATTCTTCTGCCCTCCCTCTCATTCCGCATGTGTATTCTGTCTTGCTCCTACTGACTTTGATTCCTCTTCTCTCCAGTGCATACTTCCACCTCTCCAGGCTCTCCTCAGCCTGCACCCTACTCTCACTACAGATCACAATGTCATCCGCGAACATCATCGTCCACGGAGTCCTGCCTGATCTCATCCGTCAACCTGTCCATCACCATTGGAAACAGGAAAGGACTCAGAGCAGATCCTTGATGTAATCCCACCTCCGATTTGAACCTATCAAAATAGAGTTCCAAAGCAGAGATACGCATCGCTGCTTTTTTGAAAGTTTTAAAAAGACTACTGAAAACCTACCTTTTTACAAAGGCCTATGGTCTGTAGTCTTTTGGTCTTTGTTTTAATCTTTTTTTTTTCTTATCTAGTGTAAAGCATCCTTGTGTTCCTTGAAAGGCGCTATAAAAAATGAAGTTGTTGTTGTTGTTGTTCTTGCTAAGACACTGCACTTCCTGATTCATTATCCCCACAGCATCTACTAACCTTCTCTCTCTCATTTGTTTCATTCATCAGCCCCTCAAAGTGCTCCTTCCACCTTCCCAACACACTCCTCACTTGTCAGCACATTTCCATCTCTTATCCTTGATCCAGGTTAGGGTGATCAAGGATTTTTTTTAACTTTTTTTTTTTGAAAAACAATCCTTGATCACCCTAACCTGCTACATATCCTTCTCAACTTGGTCCCTCTCTCTGGCCAATCGGTGCAAGTCCTTTCCCCCTTCCTTAGTGTCTAACCTCTCCTACAACTCACCATATCTTTTCCTTTGCCTTCACCACCTCTGTCTTCGATTTACACTGCATCTCCTTGTACTCTTGTCTACTTTCTTCATCTTTCTGACTATCCTACTTCTTCTTTGAATCAGAATCAGGATCAGAAACACTTTGTCACTCGCGCACATGAAATAAAATGAAACATCGTTTCCTCAGGCCCAAAGCAGTGCAACACAAAGACAAAAAAACATCCAAAAACTACAAGAACATATATATACAAACACAAACTAATACGTGTATCTAACCGACACAAAAAAAAAATCACTGTCTAGGAGAACGAACGCCAGCCAGGATGACTGTCGGAACTGCCAGTCTGCATGGGCTAGCAGTTATCTTATCCTGCTCTGCTTCTGCATCCTGTCAGACCGCCCTTGGTGTTTCCTCTTCAGGCCCAGCCAGACACCTTTGACACACCTCCCCACACTCCACACAACAACACTAAAAACACAGTCAAGGCTAGGCGAGGCCGCCGCCAGTCCACCCTCAGTGTTTTCATCCACTACACTCTCAGTGTTATGGGCTAGCAGTGAGCTTAGCCTGCCCCGTTTCCATGTCCTGTCAGACCACCCTTGGTGATACCTCTTTGGGCAAAGCTCCAGGCAGGGCCGTGGTCCCTAGGCCCACAGGATGCAGCAGACCAAGCTCTCCCAGCTGATCCAGTGCCAGCTCTCCCAGCCATCAAATGAAGATGAACTTATATGCAGATGTGGACAAAGACACTGCTTGTATGGTACTGGGTGAGGCCACCACAAACGTAAATTTACACCACCATCTTCTCACATCGGTACTGGGTGAGGCCACTGCAAACATGAATTTGCACCACCATCTTCCTACATATACTTTCCTGCACTTCCTCATTCCACCACCAAGTCACCTTGTCTTCCTTCCTCTGTCCAGATGACACACCAAGTACCTTCCTACTTATCTCCCTCACTATTTCTGCAGTGGCGGCCCAGCCATCCAGCAATTCATTACTACTACTCATTGTCTGTCTTAACCCCTCCCTGAACTCCACACAACAGTCTTCCTTCTTCAACTTTCACCATTTGATCCTTGGTTCTGCCTTCACTCTCTTCCTCTTCTTGGTCTCCAAAGTCGTCCTACAGACCACCATCCAATGAGCTGATGCTGCCTAGCTACGTTCTCCCCAATCACCTGCTGTCTCCAATCCCTTTCAGATTGTGCCTCTTACATAAGATATAGTCCACCTGTGCGCACTTTCCTCCACTCTTATACATCACCCTGTGTTCCTTCTTGAAATATGTATTCACCACAGTCATTTTCATCCTTTTCACAAAATCCACCACCATCTGTCCTTCCACATTCCTCTCCTTGACACCATACCTGCCCATCACCTCCTCATTACCTCTGTTCACTTCACCAACATGCCCACTGAAGTCTGCTCCAATCATCACTCTCTCCTCCTTGGGTACACTCTCCACCACGTCATCCAACTCACTCCTGAAATCTTCTTTCTCTTCCATCTCACACCCACCTTGCTGGGCATATGCACTAATAACATTCATCAACACGCCTTCGATTTCCAGCTTCATACTCCTCACTCTGTCTGACACTCTCTTTACCTCCAACACATTCTTGACATACTCTTCCTTCAGAATTACCCCTACCCCATTTCTCCTCCCATTGGCAACATGGTAGAAGAGTTTGAACCCACCTCCGATGCTCCTGGCCTTACTCCCCTTCCACCTGGTCTCTTGCACACACAGTATATTTACCTTCCTTCTCTCCATCATATCAGCCAGCTCTCTCCCTTTACCAGCCATGCCAACATTCAGAGTTCTGACTCTCACCTTCACACTCTTCAGTTCAATTCAATTCAATTCAATTAATGTTGTTGTCATTAAAAATAATGTGCAGGCACATGTTAAAATTGAAATAAGGGCTGTGGCTTCACCCAACAGTGTAAGACAGACATAGACACACAGCAAACACAATTTAAGATATATACAGATGAAAACCAAAAGCTAAATTTTTTTAAAAAGAGCACCAGTACAAAATATTTAAAAATATCCACAGACATTCAGTGGGTAGCCAGGTTCAGGTGGGCAACACCTTGGGGAAAGAAGCTGTTTTTGAGCCTGGTAGTATGGGCTCTGAGGCTCCTGTAGTGCCTTCCAGAGCACAGGGGGGAGAACAGTCCATGGTTGGGGTGGGTGGGATCTCTGCTGATGTTGAGACCCCTTCAAAGGCAGCGTTTGTGATAATTGTCTTTTATAGTTGGGAGCTGGGTACCCGTGATATGTTCGGCTGCCTTGACGACCCGCTGCAGAGCTTTCTGGTCTACTGATGTGCAGTTGCCATACCACACTGAGATGCAGCTGGTCAGAATGCTCTCTATGGTGCAGTGGTAGAAGTTGGTGAGAATTTTGGGGGATAGATGTGCACTTCACAGCCTCCTCAGGATATGCAGGTGTTAGGCCTTTTTCACAAGGGCCTGGGTGTTTGATGTCCAGGAAAGTTCCTCGCTGATGTGGACTCCGATGAATTTAAAGCTGGAGACATGCTCCACCTCCACCCCATTGATGCGTATGGGGGAGTGGCTGCAGCCTCTAGACCTCCTGAAGTCCACAATCAGCTCCTTCGTCTTCTGTACATTGAGAACCAGATTGTTGGTTGTGTTGCATTTAAGGCATAATATTGGATAGACTCTTATTTTGATAATATTATATAAACTCTTATTTTGATATACGTTTGTCAAGCATAAAAAGTTTCTAGTTCAGAGTTCACTTCCTGTCATTCATTTCGAAGAAGCCGGCTGAATCTGTACACATACCTTTTACATCCACCCTAATCCACACTGTAAATGCCACAGAGGCAATGTCGTAAGTAAATAATTGTATAGATCTTAGCACTTATAAGTTAATGTTAAAAAATTTATTCACATGAAAAAGCATTTGATTCGTGTTGTGTAGTTGGATCAGTATCAGACATCAACACACGAAGCAGAGGAACAGGGGAGCATGTACTTTACTTAGCAGTTTTTCATCAACACCTTTTCTTCTTCTACTCCTTCTACACATGCGTAACTCACAGTACCTGGAACATATAAACCATAGTAGTGCCATCTAACGGTCTCCAACGTAAATAGCATTAACAGAACACAATGCATCACTATGTAGTATGTATATAGACACAACAATTCGTTTGTCATTAAAAGGGTTTTATTTACATGTATTTACATTTGGAAAAAAAACGCATGCTACCAACAGGATGGTGATTGTTTGTGTTGTTTTCGTTTCAGTTTTCACTCTTGTCTGTGTAAGATGGTGTAAAGAGCCACAGTAATTGGCAAGTAAAGCTTACTACATGTCTGTGAATGTTCTCATTCATCCAGGTCATGGTTATCCAAAGGCGTTGAATCAAGTGCAACTGGACTTGGTATACAGTGCTGCTTGAAAGTTTGTGAACCCTCCAGACATGGTCACTGTTTTTGTAAAAAACATTAAAATAAGCTTATTACACATACATCCAAATCCCAATTTGTAAAGCACACCTTCCAAATAATGGACACACACACAAAAAGAGATATATTTTCATTATTTAATTCAACAAAGGTGGTTTATTTCACAAAAACTGAAAATTTAACATGTGCAAAAGTATGTGAACCCTTGTATTAGTAGCTTGTGGCTCCTCCTTTTGCAGCCATTACTTCAACCAAACGTCTTCTGTAACCACTAACCAGTCTCTCGCATCTGCTTATGGGGATTTTTGCACACTCATCCTTGCAGAACTCAGCCAGTTGAGAGAGGTTAGAGGGACATCTGGTATATACCAACTTCTTCAGGTCTCGCCACAACATTCCAATTGGATTAAGATCCGGACTTTGACTGGGCCAATCCAGAGTACAAATCCTCTTTCTCTGAAGCCATGCCTTTGTAGTTTTGCTGGAATGCTTTGGGTCATTGTCTTGTTGCATAATCCATTTTCATCCCAGCTTCAACTCCCTGACTGATGGCAGGAGATTCTGGTCAAGAATTTGTTGATATGCTGGAGAATTCATGGTTCCTTGGATAATATGGAGTCGTCCAGGTCCAGAAGCAGAAAAGCAGCCCCAGACCTTCACATTTGCACCACAATGCCTCACTGCTGGGAGGAGGTTCTTTTCTTCATATGCAGTGTTGGCTTTTCTCCAAACATGTTGGTTTTGACTATGACCAAATAATTCTATTTTGGACTCGTCTGTTCAGAGAATGGACTTCCAGAAGGCCTCTGGTTTGTCCAAGTGCTCTCGGGCAAAGTTGAAACGGGCAGCTTTGTTCTTTTTTGAGAGCAGAGGCTTCCTTCTAGCAACCCTCCCATGAATGTCATGGCTATTCAATTTTTGTCTGATTGTAGACGCATGCACATTTGTCCCAGATGCTACCAGAGAGGTCTGCAACTCTCTAGAGGTGATGTGTGGGTTGGCCTTTACCTGATTTATTATTTTTCTGGTGCTTCTGGGTGATAGTTTTGATGGGCGTCCACTTCTAGGCAGAGTTGCTGTCATGATGAAGGCCCTCCATTTGTAAATTATTTGTCTTACAGTGGATGGATGGAGCTGGAATCTTTTGGAGATGGTCTTATATCCCTCCCCAGACTGATGGGCTATCACTACCCTCTTCTTCATGTCCTTGGATATCTCCTTTGCTCTTGGCATTGTTGATTTGTATGGGACCACAGTGGTTTGGTTGGTTTCCTCTCTCTTTTAATTAGTGCAGGCCAAACCCTTTCCCAAGGATGTCTCATTTCATTGGTCTGCCTAAATGATTAATTACGCACCCAAATGTGTTTCACCCGAGTCTGTTACCTGCTTGACTTAACCAATGCAGCTGGGGGTTCACTTACTTTTGCACATACACTAATTCCATGTTTCATGTAGTTTTGGGGCTACTTAAACAAGTCCCACTAAACGAGTACATGCAATTGATAAACATATTTCTGACATTTCATACATAAAAACTGGTGATGATAAAATAAGAAAATCATGGTAAAACAACAGAAACATCTAAACTGCTCAAGGGGTTCACATACTTTCAAGCAGCACTGTATATCAATGAAGACGTTTCGCCTCTCATCCAAGAAGCTTCCTCAGTTCGTGCCTTTCTGACTAGACGAAGCTAGTCTGACTTGCTGGTGATGAGACTCAGAATTTATCCTCTTTGGAGTCGTTGTCAGAGCTATAGATGTCCATGGCTCTTTGTGTTACGATGTTTACCAACGCCCGTCGCTAACAGAGCCATAGATATGCGTGGCTCTTTTGTGTACCGATGTTTGGCCGCGCCCGTTGTTATCGGAGCTATTGATATGCGTGGCTCTCCTGTGCTCCGATGTCCAGCTGCGCCCGTCACCATCGGGGCTATTGATTTGCATTTGTTTAGCAGCGACGGTCGTTGGGGGTGTTAGTTTCGACTTCATTATTCAGTGGTCGTGAGAGTCGTTGGAGCCGTTAGTGACAGACTGTTGTTCTTGGAGGCTAGGCTTCTTGAGTCTCCTGGGTAGAGATGAAAGGACGGCATTGTAAGTGGGAGATAGGTGGTGTCGCAGACCTCCTCCTCTGTTGAGGGATTGTTTTTCCAGTTTTGCATAGATGGCTTCCTTCACCCCTCTTTCAAACCATCTATCTTCTCTGTCCAAAATGTGTACGTTGCTGTCCTCGAAGGAGTGTGTCTTCTTCTTTAGGTGTAGATAGACTGCTGAGTCTTGTCCTGAGGAGTTTGGCCTTCTGTGTTGGGCCATCCGTTTGTGTAGTGGTTGTTTGGTTTCTCCTATGTATAGGTCAGTGCAATCCTCATTGCATTGTACAGCATACACCAGATTGCTTTTTGGGTGTGTGGTACACGGTCTTTGGTATGAACCAGTCTTTGCAGGAGTGTGTTGCTGGTATACTTCAAACCCAGCAACAGAAAACATGCAAACTCCACAGAGGATGACGTGGGATCTGTGTCACACAGACAAAAATGTCATATTTGGGTCACTTCCACCTGTAGTGTGAATGTAGCATTAGCTTAAGCAGCAGATTTAACATTAATTAACAGCATGTTTAAAGTCGAACAAAACTAGCTAATTTCTCCCATTTTATATCAAATGACATAAATTATAAGCAAATTAGTGACTAATTGAATGAGCTTGAAATTGTAGTTTCAAGCATCTACTTTGTTTTATCCTGAATGTGACACTGCGAACAGTTTGTCTTATTGGCCTCATAAAAACTGTAAGCACAGTGGAGGCCATGTTAATTTTCAGATCAGGGAAGGATTTTTTTTTTAGATTTGCCAAGTACTCCTTTTGAATGTCATTTCTTCTAGGGGACAATGCATTCCTTTGACTATTCTGGCCTAGACCTGTCAAAGTATATTTTATCTAAACAAACCATCTCATTGGTGGTTTAATCTTTATAGAATCAGAATCAGGTTTATTGGCTATGTAAGTCTGCACACACATGGAGTTTGACTCTGGTTTCATGGCTCTCATAGTGTGCTTAACAATACAACAATCTTCAGATATATACACAAGGATCGAATATACAGGCGAAATAAGAGGCAATAAAGTGCAATGGTGGAGAGAATATATCAGATGCTGAAGTAAATGTTAGCAGACTACTTACATGCATGCAAGAAGTAGATGGACATGACAGTGTACCAGTAATAATAATAATAAACATTATTTATATCGCACCATTCTAAATGTTACAAGGTGCCTTACACAACAGGATAAATTAATGCACATAGTCAAGAAAAAAACAACAAAATAAAATAAAAATATAGGACAAAATGCCAGATCCACTCCACAGAAAAAGGTAAAACACAGTCAGGATAAAGTCAAAATGAGAATTAGAGCCAATAAACGAGGATTATCATTAAAATAAGGCAATAAAACAGTTAAAATAAGGTGATGAAAGAAAACTATGAAAATATAAAGAATTAAAAATATAAAATTATAAAAATGTAAGATGTAAACAATATAAAAGAATAAATAAAAAATTGGACAACAATGGATTTATTGTAAAAAAGAAAAAAAGCCTTCTTGTAAAAGTAGGTTTTAAGAAGTGATTTAAAAGATAGCAGTGAGTTTTCTAGCCTCATTTCCTCAGGTAGGGAATTCCAGACCTATGGGGCTCTTACAGAAAATGCCCAGTCACCTTTAGTAATGAGGCTGGCTGAGGGAACAGTTAAAAAGGACCTGCCTGAGGAGTGCAAGCAGTGACCTGGCCCATGGGATGTCAGTTAAAGTAGGAGTGAGGCCATGTAGGGCTTTAAAAGTAATTAGGAAAAGTTCATAATCAAACCTATACCTAACAGGTAGCCAGTGAAGCATTGTAAGAATGGGAGTGATGTGTTCATGTCTCTTGGAATTTGTTAACAGTCTGGCAGTTTTGGATGAGCTGGAGGTGGGAGATGGACTTTTCACTGAGCCCTGAATACAGCGAGTTACAATAATCCAGACGTAATGAGATGAATGTATGGATGACTTTTTCAAGGTATGTTTGAGATAGAACATTTTTAACTTTTATGATGTCCCTAATTTGGAGAAAGCAAGACTTTACTACTTTGGTAATTTGTGTGTCAAAACGGTGCTTGGAGTCAAGAAAGACACCCAAATTGTGGGGAGAATGCTTAACAATGGACGACAGGTTGCCTAGACTCTTTTCCAGGTCACCAGTTAGGTTAGGGTGGCCGAATAAAAGGACCTTATATTTGGAATCATTGAGCCAAAGGGAGTTTTGTGACATCCAGCACTTAATATCAGAAAGACAAGCCATAACATAAGAAAGATCATGTGTGTCATTACCAGTAAGCGGGACATAAAGCTGGGTGTCGTCCACACAACAGTGTAAATTAATATTATGGTGACGGTCGATCTGACTCAGGGGGAGCATGTAAATGGAAAATAATAATGGACCAAGAATTGACCCCTCGGGGACACCACATGTGAGGGGGGCTGGGGATGAAGAGAATTATCCCATTATAACAGAGAAAGATCTGTCAGATAGGTAGGATTAGAACCAGGCAAGAGCAGTATCCTTAATGTCAACATAGTTTTCCAGGCAATTTCAAAGGATGTCATGATTGACTGTATCAAAAGCAGAACTCAGGTCAGGCAGAATAAAAATTGAGCAAGCACCAGAGCGAGCGGTGAGCAATAAGTCGGTAACTTTAATGAGAGCTGTTTCTGTGCTGTGGTGGTTATGGAATCATGATTGAAATTGCTCGAAAAATAGGGGTGTCTGTGTAGCGTGCCGGTCTATTCCATTGCCTACCAACATGGGGATCGGCGGTTCGAATCTCTGTGTTATCTCCAGCTTGGTCGGGCATCTCTACAGACACAATTGGCCGTGTCTGCGGCTGGGAAGCCAGATGTGTGTGTGTCCTGGTAACTGCACTAGCGCCTCCTCTGGTTGGCTGGGGCGCCTGTTCGGGGGAGAGGGAGAACTGGGGGGAATAGCATGATCCTCCCACATGCTACATCCCCCTGATGAAACGCCTCACTATCAGGTGAAAAGAAGCGGCCGGCGACACCACATGTATTGGAGGAGACATTTGGTAGTCTGCAGCCCTCCCCGGGTTGGCAGATGGGGTGGAGCAGCAACCGGGACAGCTCGGAAGAGTAGGGTAATTGGCCTGATAAATTTGGGGAGAAAATGGGGGGGACCCCCCCCCCAAAAAAAGAAAAAAAACTGCTCGAACATACTACAACTGTTCATATGTGTGATTAGTTGATGAGCAACAGACGTTTGTAAGATAGAAAGGTAGATTTGAAATTGGTCTAACATTTCTTAAAACAAGACGGTCAAGAGTAGGCTTCTTTGAGAGAGGTCAGACTATTGCATCATTAAAACTAGATGGGAACAAACTGGGAGACAGTGAGCAGTTGATAATGGAGAGAATATGTGGACCAACAGTATGAAATAACTCTTTCAGAAATCTAGTGGGTATGGTGTCCAGTTGACAGGTTGAAGAGTTCAAGTGGGAGATTAACTCTTCTAAGTGTAGCCGGGTGGTAAATCTGTTAAATATGTTAAATGATTTTCCACTTAAATTTAGTATAGTTTAACTGTTAAAATATATGTAATTGTTACACTGTCAAGCCATGTAAAATGTCATTTGATGTATTTAAATTGTGAAGCAGATTGTGAGTGTATTTTTATAGTTTTGGTTGTCATTGCATGTTTTGACCAGTAAGTGGCAGTGTTGCGGACTTTTATTGTAACTCCGTGTAAGTTATCCAAGTGCATCTTGGGTACTCTTTCTGCAAGTTATCCAAGTGCATCTTGGGTATTCTTTCTTTTTTCTTGTGTGAACCACCTGAAGATTGCGGTGTGACGGTGCTCTGACTCCGTAGTAAGTAGGTGTAAATATCTTGTGAAATATACCTGTAACATTATTCCAAACAATATTGTATGTCGGTAATTTGACACGATGGTTTGATTTAGATGCTACTGGAGTTGATGTTCGGTGATTTTGGGCGCGAGCCGTCGACCACTGTTCGCCATTGCAGGCATGACAAGGTAATGTTGGCGTGCATAAAGCCACACCATGCCATTGTATTTGGGTAGTAAGGGAAATGTAAAGGTTTTATATGCAATTTAATTCTGTTGAAAGGTAACTGACAGAGTGAGACGTTGCGCAATCTTCAGGAAGTTCCACATGTCTTTGTAAAACACTGTTTAACATACATAGTCCACTGCCGTATTTTGCACCGTATTTTGTATTTATTATTTTCCTTTTAAAATCTTCTGTTAATCTTGCCACATCTGTGAACATTTATGAGCTGTTTGCTCGAAAGACACAGGAATTTATGCACTCAGTAAAACGATCTGCATTCGAAGGTTCAAACAATAAAATTAAAGCTACAAGAACCCCGGAAGTAATTGTGTCCTGTGTGGTATCTAATTCCACGGGCTACATAAGTCTAAGAGAGAAATGTACTTAAAGTGAGTCAGACTGGCAGAGGGTTCAATGCAAGAGGGGAGATTGCTCGTCACCCGTGTAATATGGAGCCTAATGTCATCTATTTTCTTAATAAAGTGGTGGAGAAACTGCTGTCATTTTTCAATTGGGAGGGGTTAACCACTGAATTCACAGCCTGAAATAAAACCCTGGGGTTGTGGCAGCTACCAATAGTTAAATTAGAAAAATAGGAATGCGTTCTGATAAGCCAGCATCAAACTTTTCAGTCTATCAAGAGATGCCTTGAGTTTGTCCTTCGTCCATTTTCTTTCGGTTTTCCTACACTGCCTCTTTAAATCCCTTGTGTGGTCATTAAGCCAGCGGAGAGTGTTATGTTTGACACATTTAACTTTGCTAGGGGCAGTGCCATCAAGGATCGTCCGACAGGTATTATTAAAATTATCCAATAAATCATTTACAAAGATATCCTTCTAAAACTACTAGCTGCCTTGGAATTAAAAGACCGAGAGTGGATACAGATAGATGACTTGTGAGCAAGGAGCGGGAGCAGGATGTGAAAAATCACAGCTTTGTGATCAGAGACATTAAAATCTAGCAGTTCAATATTATTTGAACTGTGTGGAGTTAGAAAACAACGAGACAGGAGACGTGAGAGTAGACGTAGTCGAGGTAGTTTACTAGCTCCAACTTTGCATGTCATACGTTCGACAACGACACTGAACTGACTGTGAACCGCAAGCGGAAGTGCATTATCTGACCCCTCGCCTCTTCCCTTAAAGGTACACCGTCCTCTTAGGTGGATGTCTCTCGATATATAGATGTGGGTCACCACAACTGATAGATTTGAACTGCTAGAGAAACATTATAAGACAACACTGTCGCATTCCAGCCGGACTTTATTCAGACGATGCACTCCAATAACGACTGATGGGTCCGTGGTGCGGTATCAGACCATTTATTGCAGCATTTTACTAGTCACACCGTAAACGCACCATAGAACCACCGTAAGAGCTGTTCGCCTTCCAGCTAGGTGCTAAATAAATGACGATGATCAATTAATTATAAGTTGTGAATTCGTTCTGTTTATAGCGAACATGACCATCGTGTTCAACTTTCAGTTTTGTTCTGCCGTTTTCTCGCAGCAGCGCACAGCATCATGGGAGACCAGAGTTTTTCAAAATAAAGGTCACATAACAAAAGGAAGTGTAATTCGCTGTTAATATATCAATCAGGACTGTACTTTAGGCACCAAATACAAATCAATAACGAGCACCATACATATCAATAATAATAAAAATATTATGACAAAATTATATGGGTCATTTACACTCCCACCAAATCATTAATGTTTTGAATACAGAAAATCAAGCTTAAGCAAAAACAAATGATTTCTCAACTCAAAATGACCATAAACCATAAGTATCGTGGGAAAGGAGCGTCAAGTATTTTAAAACAAAATAAAAAACGCATCTCAAGAGATGCAAGGCATGTGTTAGTTAGTAACTAACTAGTCACTATCTAGTAACAAGACCAGTTTTTGAACTGGCCGTTCAAGCACTGTCTGCTTGGTGAGCTGTTCACCTTTTTTGCCTAGGTTTCTATCCCCTAGACAGATCTTCACCCTCCTAACCAGTCCATCTCTATCTACTACAGTCTCTAAAACTCTACCCAACCTCCATTAATTTCTGAGTCTCAGATATGAACACTGTCCGTAGCCAGTCGTGCTTGCATCGGAGAAGTGGTGTAACTCCTGCCTGGTGACCCTCCCAAAGTTTGCAGGTGCATAGCTCCGGGGAATGTCTATCTTCTCCATGTTGGTAAGGTAATTTTTCCATCTCTCCCACTGTGGGCGAAGTTCATCAGTCAGAGGATCATCCCAACCCGTTCCATGTCTGCACATTTCCTGCAGTACTCCCTTTCCGATGAGCAAGAATGGGGCGACAAACCCTAGGGGGTCATACAAGGAGGCAACCGTAGACAGTATACCTCGGCGTGTTGCAGGTTGATCCTTGAGATTGACGTTGAACTTCAAGCAGTCTGACTCGATGTGCCATTGGATCCCCAACGCTCTTTCTGAAGGCAGGTCATCCAAGGTAAGGTTAAGATCTTTGATTTATGATGCACGTTCAGATGACGGTATGCTTTCTATTACAGCTCTGTCGTTGGACACAAATTTGTGGAGTCTAAGGCCACCCAGGGCACAAAGTTCTCTGGCTTCTCGAGCGAGCTGAATAGCCTTCTCTGTACTGTCCATACTTGCGACACCGTCATCGACATAAAAGTCTCTCAGAATGAACTGTGAACCTAGGGGGTATAGGTCTCTGTTCTCAGTAGCCAGGTACTTCAAGCCGTAGTTTGCGCAACCAGGCGATGAGGCAGCACCGAAGATATGCACCCTCACTCGGTACTCTTGAGGTTGCGTGCTGAGATCTCCTTTCTTCCACCACAGGATGCGCAGGTAATCCTGATCCGTCTCGCTCACGTGGAATTGGTGAAACATCTTTTCTATGTCGCACATCAACGCAGTAGAATGCAGTCGGAAGTGAAGGAGAACACCATTGAGATTGTTCATCAAGTCGGGTCCGGTGAGCAGATGATCGTTTAGACTGGTTCCCTTGTATTTGGCAGAGCAGTCGAATACCACGCGCAGTTTGTCTAGCTTCTTGGCGTGGTAGACACCATGATGAGGTATGTACCATTTTTCTCCTCCCTTCCCATCATCATGTACTTCCTCTGCGTCACCCTTTTCTATGACATCCTCCATGAACTTGATGTACTGTTCTTTGTATCTTTCATCCTTTGACAGCTTCCTCTTCAGATGGCTGAGACGAACGATGGCAAGCTGTTTGTTGTCAGGTAGGTTGGGTCTCTCCTTAAAAGGTAAGGGCATTTCGTAGTGACCTTCACTGTTCTTCTGGATGCCGTTTTTGAGTTTGTCCAGGAACAAGATATCTTCCTGGGACACCGTCTTTTCATCCTCCTTGGCATCTTTGAAGTCGAACTCCAGAATGCGAATAGCATCTGCAGGGGTGACTGGCGGGAGCTCCTTCACAGCTACCCGGAAACACTGTCTCGCCACGCTTGGAGTGTCAAGGCACGGTGAAGAGCAACCCACGATGCTCCATCCAAGGTCGGTTCGGATTGCGTAAGGCTCCTCATTTCCTCCTGCTATTACATCTCTTGGTGCCATTGCCCTCGCACAGTTGTATCCTATTAAAAGACCAATATCACAATCTTGCAGCGGTGGAATCTCGTCTATGACTGCGGAGAGATGATTCCATTGTCTGGCTGTTTCACTTGTAGGAATGTGGGCGCGGTTCACCGGTATACAGTCCTTAGCGTAGGCAGGAGGAAGGTCGATGTGGAGGGAAGATCTGTAACCGCGCACCCGAAGCCCCGAGACTCGTTGGCTTTTCACGATGGTGTCACGTCCTATCATTGTCGTTAACTTCGGTTTCACTGGACAGGACTCTGCCTTTAGAGCGCTGCTCACTTCCTGGTCGACGAATGTGGTGTCACTCTGTGTATCCAGCAGGGCGTAGACAAGTTTTTCTGTTCCTGAGTTGTTCTTGGACGACACCCATACGGGAAACAATCATCGATGTGTTGGTAGACTGTCCAGTCATGACGGCATGTGACATTGCAGTCGCGGCAGCTTCTGATTCATTAGCGTTGCTTGGGGGAGTGTTTTCACGAGCTGCAGACGGTCCCCTTTTCACGTGGTTGTCATTGTGAAGACAGATGGGGTGTTTGCCGTTGCAGGTGTTGCAGGTATGTCTATGTCAACAGTCCTTCGTGCTATGGCCGGGTTTGGTGCAGCCATAGCAGAGCTTGTTCTCTTTCACGAATTCTCTTCTCTCCTCCAGAGTCTTGGCGATGAACTTGGGACATGCATGTAGCCCGTGTTGACTGTCTTGGCAGAACGCACAGGGGTTTTTTTTCTTTCCGCTGGCTGGCTTTTGCTTGTCACTGTCCGTTTCAGTTTGCGTACTCAGAACACTCGCCTTGTTCCTCTTAGGGTCCCTGTTATTCGGTTTCGCTGTGCTAGACTCGGAGTTGCGTAAGGCATAAGGTGAGGTGATCGGATTGCATGCGATCAC
Organism: Lampris incognitus; assembly: GCF_029633865.1. Lineage (NCBI taxonomy): Eukaryota > Metazoa > Chordata > Actinopteri > Lampriformes > Lampridae > Lampris > Lampris incognitus. Next base: position 34,735,188 of record NC_079215.1, read on the forward strand.
TGCCTCCTTTGCCATGAAGGTGGTGAAGTCCTTGAAGCTGGGGAATTCTTGATTGCTGTCCAAGCTTTCGTAGCCTTCCTGTTCCATCGAGATGCTGCCCAGTCTGGCAGTTTGTGGACCAGCTTCATGTTCTCTTCACAGTCGTTCAATATTTCGAGGCTCTTCACATGAGACATTGCGTCTTGGCAGGCATTCAAGAAGTCGGAAAAGTCTCTAAGTCCCTCTGCATCCCTTGGTTGGATTTTTGGCCACTTTGTGAGCCTGTCTCTGAAGGCTCTCTGTATGACGAAGGCCTGTCCGTATCAGTGATTCAGTTTGCTCCATGCGTCCTTGTAAGACTCGCCGTCGTTTCTGTAGAAGGTCCCTTCCAGTGTCTTACGAGCTGGGCCGCCTACATATTTCCTCAAGTAGTAAAGCTTGTCTGCTGAGGAGATGGCCTTTGAGTCAATGAGTGACATGAATGAATTTCTCCACTCAATTAACTGAATGGGGTCGCCATTAAATACCGATGGCTCTGGCACTGGAAGTCTATTCAGGGCTATACTATCTTGGAGGGCCCGGGCGAGGGACGACACGTTTACGTCAGGTGACGATGCCGTTATATTGAGGGTTTGGTTGCTGGTAGCTGGGGAGCCGTGAAGATTTCTTTAAGGATCATTAGAGTGGACACTGCCGCCCTGTGATGTTCCCTGGTTATAGACTTGAAGTCTGGCCCGTGCAGCCCTTAAGTCCTTTTCTGCCTGTAGACGTTCAAGAGCGCGTTTTTCAACTTCAAGCTGCCACCTTTGTTGCTCCTCTAGCGTCCTTCGTTGCTCCTCTAGTGTCCTTTGTTGCTCCTCCAAACGTTGTATCTCCTCCCTTTGCTTATCTTCTTCAAGCAACCCTTCGAACTCCGCTTCCTTTGCTGCAAGCTCTGCTGCCGCGTCCACACGTTTGACTGTTAAAGTGCTGCCTTCGTGGCTGTGGACTGACTTTGACACTCTTGAGACAGTGGATCCATAGATTGAGCGCGCATAGCCGCCCTTGAGTAGCTCCTTGAGACGTCATTGTGCTTGTTCTGCATCAAAATCTAAATCGATGTCTACAATCCTCTCGTAGGCGATTTTCTTAATCTCTGTTGTAGCTGCCTCACATGCATCAACACGGCTTCTCATTTCGGCTGAGGGTGTGAAGTGACCTCGTATGTCATTATAGGTGTTCAACACAGCCTCTTTATCCTTCTCCAAAGTATCAAGCAGAGATGCCAGCTCAGTTTCCTTGAGGTCTTTCTTTAGCCGCTCTCTTGACTCACGAGCTCGACTCTTCCATTTTTCGTACGCTGAAAGGAGCTTTCTCTCCTTCTTCCTCACCTCCTCTTGTTGCAGTTCAAGCATTTTAGGAGTCGAGATCTTCACTCGAGTCGAGCGTCGGAGGCCATCCCCATTTTGTTCTTCAAGTTGACTTTGGAGGCTACTTAGTGTTTCTTCCTTAGTTTGAATTTCCTTCTCTAAGTGTTCTATCTCGGTAGTCTCTAGCGTTTCGTTGAGAGCCTCTTGTAGCTTACTAATTTTAAGCTGTAGTCTATTTATCTGATTCTCTAGCTCTGACTGTGGAGCAGGATTCTTTGTTTCGGTCATATTCAATTCTGCCATGATAAATGTGATGTAATGAATTGTTTGCCTTTACTATAGCCCATAGACTACCCGAAGAGAGGAGCAGAGAACCTGATATAGCTACAGACTGCTTAGAGGACTAGAGCCTATTACTGTAGGCTGACTGTTATATTACTGACTGCAAGGTTATAATATCAATCTCTCCACTGAATACAACATTCAGTTACCATTCAGACTGTATAAATCATGCATTAAACATTTTTCCCTTTTTTCACAGTCAACAGGAAGGATGATCAGTAAATGGATAGTAATAATAATAACAGTCAATAAACAAAGTCACTTGATTCACTTGTTACTTTGTGTGAACTTATTTGTTCTATAAAGTCCCATCAGCTTCACATTGAGAAACATTAAATTCAATAAATGTCCATTGTTGTTGATGTCTTTTTCTTCTTAAACCTTTTCTTCTCAAACCATATGTTTATCAATGTTCTCAGTGAAGATGAATTGTTCCTTATCAATCAATGAAATGTTCCATACCTTTGTCTGACCGTCGCACCAAACCTTTAGCCAGCTGCCTGATGACCGTAAAGTCTCTTTGTCTAGAAGACCCATAGAATGGCGCCGAGTTGACGAAGTGTCCGTTGTCAGCAACACCAGACGTAGTAGCAACTTGGCCCCGTGATTCGTCGTCGTAGACCTCTCGGTGCAGCGTGGCGGCAGGGTTGATGAAGGGGTTAGCTCTTACTGTAGCATTCCAGCCGGACTTTATTCAGACGATGCACTCCAATAACGACTGATGGGTCCGTGGTGCGGTATCAGACCATGTATTGCAGCATTTTACTAGTCACGCCGTAGACACACCATAGAACCACCGTAAGAGCTGTTCGCCTTCCAGCTAGGTGCTAAATAAATGATGATGATCAATTAATTATAAGTTGTGAATTCGTTCTGTGCATAGCGAACATGACCATAGTGTTGAACTTTCAGTTTTGTTCTGCCGTTTTCTCACAGCAGCGCACAGCATCATGGGAGACCAGAGTTTTTCAAAATAAAGGTCACATAACAAAAGGAAGTGTAATTCGCTGTTAATATATCAATCAGGACTGTACTTTAGGCACCAAATACAAATCAATAACGAGCGCCATACAAATCAATAATAATAAAAAATATTATGACAAAATTATATGGGTCATTTACAAACACCAGATCAAGAGTATGCCCCTTATTATGAATTGGCTCCGTAACAAATTGTTCAAGATTAAAAGACTCAAAGTGGTTAATAAAATCAGTGATAAAGCAAGAAATGGAAAGGCAGCAAAAATATATATTAAAATCACCAAGGATAAGAACGCTGTCATATTTGCCCATAATAAAGGAAAGAAGTTCAGAAAATTCTTGAATAAAACTAGTTAGGCTTAGGTGGTCTATAGATTAAAATACAGAGTATCGGATGGTGGCCATTTAAAAGAAAACACCAGATTTGAAAGAAGAAAAATCTTTCCTCCTCACAGTAGATTATTTCTCAAAATATCCTGAGGTCCAACAAATGCATGACAACACAGTAATAACAATGCTGAAGGCTGTGTTTTCCAGACATGGTGTTCCGAAGGAAGTGGTGAGTGACCACATGCCAATCACTAATGCTGAGATGAGTCAATTTGCAAGTGACTGGGGCATATGTAGCACACTTGATAAGAATGACACTTACAAGGGCTGGTGTTTTTGTTGTTTTACTCCATCTGTCAAATAGACATTACAGAGGACACGTTTTCAGAGCATGGCTAACTATACGAACGGCAACACTCATCTGACGACTCTACCCGAATGCCCCAGAGTGCACCGCGGGAGCCAGCACTACGTCACACAGGCTAGAAGCAATTAACCTGCAGTGCCCTCCTGTGGCGAGAACCGGCTATCACAACAACACAGCAGACAATTCTCCTCTTTACTAGTAGTGAGTGGTCATGAAGGTAAGTATATAAAATAAAAAATAGATGGGGGGCTACTAAATCCCAAGTACCCCACACTCTCCCCTCAAAAAGATAATGGCGTTCCGACATAACAAATCTACCAGTCCACATTGCATAACTTTTCATTGAAAAGATAGGTTATTACTAAGCAGGAGTCAATCTGGATACTGTACTGTAATCAGTCATAACATATAACACACATCTCCTATTAATGGTATATGTTTGCAGTAAATAATGTGCACTTGAATCCACTGCTTCGTCCGTCTTGAGGCCGGGGAGCTATAGTATCTGACTAAAAGCAAATAACTTTGTAATAGTAATATCCCTGGTGGTAACAGGTGTGTTCTAAAACACCAATGCTACAGTAACTCTATGTCTGGTGATCACAGGACAACTAAAATCACATAGCTATAACAATTGTAACATGTCAAAAGTTTTTTTTTGGGTTTTTTTTTTAAAAAAATATGTTTTTTTTCATTTATTTATTTATACTGACTTGTCTGATTTGCTTATCTACCAGACACACTAGGCTGCCCTAGTCTGTGATAAGTAAACACTGGTGTAGGTTTTCTATTTCTCAAAGGATATGCTTTTTCTCTGGCAGGCTGCACAGCTTCCCCTGGAGGAGGCTGCAAGGCATCTTGTGGTGGAGGCTGCAAGGCATCTTCCGGGCTCTTGTCGTCATCGGGCTCATCCTCTTCTTCAGCTCCAGATGTCTCGCCATTCTCTGACACTGTCCCATTGTCCTCTATTGTTGCAGGCTGCTCCGCAAAATCCTCTTCATCTTGACCGTCTCTTTCCTCCGGATAGAACTCCAAGGCGTCTGGGCTCAGCTGACTCTGGATCCGCTCACTGGCTCTGACTGTTGGTCGTCCCACGATGCATCTCCAGTTATCCTCATCATCTGAGTCACTGTCCTGTTCCTGGTTCCACTGCATTTGTCTGTCTGTCTTCTTTCTCTCCCGTCTAGGTTTCACAGGTAAGTCCTCTTCTCTTGGTTCCACCGGCAGGAAGTCGCATGGCAGAAGAAGGTTCCTATGCATGATTCTGGTTCGTCCTTTTCCATTCTCCGGCTTCAGCTCATACACAGGGCTGTCGGCGTGCTTCCTCTGTGTTACTACATGCACCTGGTCCTCCCAGAATGGTCTTAATTTCCCCGGTCCTCCTTTCTCGTTCAGGTTGCGGATGAGAACCCTGCATCCGGGATACAGCTCTGTCCCGTGGGCCTTTTTGTCGTATAGTGTTTTGTTTCTGGCCCCCTCCTTCCGTGCTGTCTCTGATGCTAGGCGATAGGCGTCATTCATGCGGGCCTTCCACTTCTCTGCATATTCTTGATGGGATAGTGCCTGGTCCTTTGCTCTAAGGCCAAACATCAGGTCAATGGGAAGTCTTGGATTTCTGCCGAACAACAGATAGTAAGGTGCAAATCCGGTCGCTTCATTTCGGGTGCAGTTGTATGCATGTATCACCTTTGGGAGTGACGCTTTCCAATCCGTTTTCGCAACCGCTGGCAGGTTTCTCAGCATCGCCAGAACCGTTCTGTTGAAACGCTTGACCTGACCATTTCCTTGCGGGTGATACGGTGTTGTGTGAGAACCCCTGACTCCACTGTACTCCTGCAGCTTGGCGAAGAGCTTATTGTCAAACTCCTTCCCTTGGTCATGGTGCAGCGTCGCCGGGAAACCAAATCTCAGCACAAAGTCCCCGAATACCTTCTCTGCGGCGGTCTTGGCAGCTTTGTTTCTGCATGCATAGGCTTGAACAAAACGGGTAAAGTGGTCCATAACCACCAGTATATACTCGTACCCTCCCTTACACTTCTCTAAGTGTAAGAAGTCAATGGAGACCATCTCAAATGGGTGTGTGGTCACGATGTTGGTGAGAGGGGCTCTGGTTGGTTTGTTGGGGCGCTTGGTCTTCAGGCAGCTACACACCTGTGTGATGTAATGTTCCACATCTTTCTGCATGTGAGGCCAATAGAAACGGTCCCTCAACAGGTGCAACACCCTCTCCACGCCTAGATGGCCCAGGTCTCTGTGCAGTTCTTTATACACCAGCTCATGGAACTTTTTCGGCAGGACTAGCTGAGTTCGGGTAGCTGTTTTCCGGCGCAGGATGCCATCATCATCAAGGCACAGCCGATGCTTCTCTCTCATGAGTGTCGCAAGACCCCTGCTCGCACACTGTGTTTTTCCCCGAGGCCACTGATTGGAGGTTATGTACTTCAGCACCTCACCAATGACAGCATCCTCCCTCTGGGCGTCTCTCACCGTCTGACTGGGTATCTCTGCCACAGGTGATGTATGTTCCTTCTCAAACTCGGCTAGTGCTGTGGCTATGGTTACCGGACACATCCAAGGCTCAGCTCTCTCCAGCTGTACTGACAGCGCCTGGGTCACACTGTTCATGACCTCGGGGTGTACTTCTTGTGAACAGGTCTGCATGTACTGCTCCATCAGCATGCGTGAGAGGCCATCTGCGTCCCCATTGGCTCGTCCAGGCCGGTACTTGATAGAGAACTGGAAATCGGCTAACTCTGCTACCCACCTGTGGGTGGTCGCATTCAGTTTGGCTGTCGTGAGCACATAGGTGAGGGGATTATTGTCTGTGTAGACAGTGAATGATGGAGCGTGGTAGAGGTAATCTCTAAATCTCTCACATATGGCCCATTTCATCGCGAGGAACTCCAACTTCCCTGAGTGGAGATGGTAGTTCTTCTCAGGAGTTGTCAGTGTCCTAGACCCGTACGCAATGACTGCAAGCCCACCCTGTGACTGTCTTTGATACAATACTGCCCCGAGGCCCTCTCGTGACGCGTCGCAGTGAAGGATAAAGGGCTGTTCAAAGTCTGGGTAGCCCAACACTGGTGGCTGGATGAGGAATTCAATCAACTGACAGAGGACCTGTTGGTGTTCAGCTGTCCACTTAACTGGGTGGGAGGAGGGCAGATGGTCTCGGGAGCCCTTCCTCCCCTTGTCCTTTCTCTTTTGTTTGAGCTTCCCCGCTGCTGTCTTCTCTGGGGTGAGGAGGTCATAGAGAGGCCTTGCGATTCGGGAGAAGTTAGGTATGTAGGGCCGGTAATACGAGATGAATCCCAGCATCTTCCTGAGCTCTCCGATGGTCGTAGGTTCTCTCTCCTTCAGTGCCTGGACCGGGGCCACATCAGCGGGGTCCATTGTGTATCCATCCTTGGTCACAAGCCTTCCCAGGAACCTTACTTGGTTTTTGAAGAGTTCACATTTTCTTGCCGTCAGCTTGATTCCATGGCTTCTGTAGCGGTGCAGTACTCTTCTCAGGTGCTGGAGGTGTTCGTCGAATGTGGTTGAGTGGACCAGGTTGTCATCTAAATACGGCTGACAAATGTCATCCCTCAGCCCAATCAAACATTCCTCCATGGACCTCTGGAACTCTGCTGGTGCTGAGGACAGTCCGAAGGGAATTCTCACCCATTCATATAATCCCCACGGGGTGATGAATGCAGTCAGTGGGCGGCTGGACTCCTCAAGAAACCCCTGGTGATATGCCTTCCCCTGATCCAAGACAGAAAACCAGGCACTCCCCTTCAGGCTGTCGAGCATATCCTGGATGCGTGGTATTGGATGGCGGTCTGGGATGGACCTCTTGTTCAACTCACGGTAGTCACAGCAGAGGCGGAGGCTCCCATCCTTTTTCCGCACACACACGATTGGGCTTGAGTAGGGTGATTTTGACTTAGTTATCCAGCCTCTGTTCAGTAAATCCTCGAGGTATTCCTTCACTTCTTTATGAAGAGGCTTTGGGACTGATGTGTATGTCCGCTTCACCGGTGTGGTGTCACTCAGGCGGATCTTGAGCTGGAGTGATGGAATAGTCCCCACATCATGGTCATCGCGTGCGAACACACTACTCTCCTCCCGCAGTAGCTCTCTCACCTGCAGTTGTTGTTCAGGTGTCAGGTGGTTCAGAGGGAAAGGCGGGTCCCATAGATCTTCCTCCTGGTGTTCCGTCTTGACATCACCTGGCCCTTTCAGCTTTGTTGTGTCTCTAATCACAGGTCTTCATTCTGTACCTGTTGTGGAGGTCCCTGGGATGACTGGGTTCACTGTACTAGTCCCATCCACATCCAACGGCTTCACGGCGGCAGGGTAGATGGCTTTAGTTCTTTGGGTCTGCCCCAGGGGAGTCCGTGGCGGCAGTGTGATGTCATGAGCTGTGACGTTAGTCACTGGGACAGCGATGCGTGACCAGGTTCCCTTCTGTAAACATACAATGTTTTCATCCACCTTCAGGCCCTCTGGCCACTTTGGGTTCACATTAGGCTCAAAGAGGACGTTCTGGTCTGCTTGGAGGGGCCCTGCTCTAACACCACACTTAACAGTCTTTGTCTGGCCCGCCGGAATAGTCATGCTTTCTCGGCCCACTTTAACCATCCCCTCCCCTTCCATATCATCTCGGCTCTTTATCAGCTTCACGAGGACTTCAGCCTTCTTGTAGTCAACCGCGAACGCAATGCTTAGTGCCTTTGTGATTACACTTGATGGCTGTCCAGCTCCAGACTCTAACAGGTGTTCAATTACATTGTAACCGATGATCGGTTCTTCTGCGGTGCCCTGGTGTGTGGTTACTAGTATTGGCACAGTGAGTTCCATTGGTGGGGTCTGAGTGGTGCTATTCGGTGCTAACTGGACAGTCACTTCCACCCATCCAGAGAAAGGAATGGTTGTCTGGTTTGCTGCTTTACCAGTAAGGGTGCCAGGGCCAAGGATCTCTTCTGTGCTTCTCACCTTGGTGTGTGGGAGATGTTTTCTCCTCCATTCTTCACTGATTAGGCAGACCTGCGACCCGGTATCCCACAATGCCTGTGTGGCTACACCATCAATGTAAAGTTTATCATGTATTTCTTTCCAATTAGGTTCAGCAGCTGTGACTGGCGTTTTGAGGAGATATGACTCACTGTGGGTGCTTGCTGTTCCCGCCCTGCCTCGTCTCGCTGTCGGGCAGACACTCTGGCTTCTAGTAGCTGAATACTGTCGTCGATGAGCTTGCTGGTGACAGTACAGCTAGATGTGTCTACCTGCTCCGATTTTTCAGGCCTCTGAGCTCTACACCCTCTTGAAAGATGGCCACTCTGTCCGCATTTGAAACAGTGGTTGCACTGGTCGCCCCTTTCACTGTCTTGACAGGCTTTGCATCCGCGCTTCCTCACAGGCTGCTGCTGACGAGAAGGTCTTTGGCCAGAGGAGTGGTTCATGGCTTTTCTCATCTGTTCCATTTCTCCTTTCAGCTGTTGGATTATCTCGTAGAACGCAGACTCCTTTTGGTTCCCTGCCTGTGTCTTAAGGGCTTTCACACTCGCGGATGTTGATGGCGACGACTCCTGACCCCCGACCACTGCAGCTTCCGCTCCTAGATACTGATGTGCCTCAGCTCGCACTTCCCGCACTCTGGTTTCCTTACTGTGGGAGCTCTTCTTGAATTTCCGCTGTCTCTCTGACTCGAAACTTGCGGCCTCTATCATCTTAACAATGAGAACATCATCAGTAGTTGCTTGATCATCGAGATAGCTCTTGAGCTGATATTTTACCTGGTCATTCACTAGCCCAGTTCCCACAGCTCTTAGGAACTTCTTCTGTATCAGTTCAGGGCTGTATTGTTCATCAGAGCCAGGCTCTCTCGCTGCTGCTAAGAGTCTCTCTTTACATGCTATGGCTCGGAACAGGAAGTTCTGTGGTGACTCCTGACTGTCCTGTGTGATGTTGATTAGTCGGTGATATAGGTCCACAGAGCTATCCTCTTTGAAATGGCCTTTCAGAATGGTCCTCAGCTGAGGGAGGGTGAGTTCGGTTTTGATCTCTAACAAGTCACGGAGAGTCAGCCCAGGGCTGATGGCTCGGATTACAGCCTCTATTATCTCCAACTCGCTGTGGCCTTTTCTCACCCCCATATCAATCTGATGCGTAAGATTTATATAAGACAACTTGTCTATCTGCCCCCGTTCTCCTATTTGGCCATTTATCTTAAAGTCTCTGCGTATGGTCACTTCAGGGGGTTGGATTACTGACGGGATTGGGTTTGAAGGTTGACTAGGTCTACTGGGTTCTTTAAGACTTAGTTTTTCACTGAGGCGTGATATCTCTTCCTCAAGCGCTTTTGTGGATGCAGTAAAGCTGGACTGTAAGGCCTGATATTGTTCATGTAAGCTTGCCAATTCAGCAGCATCCTTGTTAGTACTGTCTGCACCTGCACCAGTATGTGACTCCGCCCCTCTCTGCTTCATTTCACTAGAGAGGTCCACTAGTCTGGACAGAAACTGACGTGCTACCTCTTCATCCTCCTTCTCAATTGCTTCATCCACAGTTTCACTAATAAGTCTGATCAGCGCATGCCTCTTTGTCTGGTTTTCAGTGGGGACTTTAGCAATAACACACACCTCTTTTAACTGGTCCAGCCCTAACTGCAGGAGGGTCTCACTCAGCCTGTCTTGCAGTTGCTCAAGCTCCAGTTCCATTGTTGGTCACGTGTTCTCACTCCGCTCCCCACTTCTTCTCCTGACAATGGTGGCAATGGCGCTGATCCCGGGTTTCGGCACCAATATTTGTAGCACACTTGATAAGAATGACACTTACAAGGGCTGGTGTTTTTGTTGTTTTACTCCATCTGTCAAATAGACATTACAGAGGACACGTTTTCAGAGCATGGCTAACTATACGAACGGCAACACTCATCTGACGACTCTACCCGAATGCCCCAGAGTGCACCGCGGGAGCCAGCACTACGTCACACAGGCTAGAAGCAATTAACCTGCAGTGCCCTCCTGTGGCGAGAACCGGCTATCACAACAACACAGCAGACAATTCTCCTCTTTACTAGTAGTGAGTGGTCAATGAAGGTAAGTATATAAAATAAAAAATAGATGGGGGGCTACTAAATCCCAAGTACCCCACACATAACATGGATATTCTGAAGCCCAGGCTATCCACGGTCTAACAGGATGGCAGAACGCACAGTAAAGACCATTAAACTCATGCCGAAGAAGACGGAGCAGACTAAGACAGACCCCCACCTGGCTCTGTTGACTTTAAGGAACACTCCTGTGACTGGACTTGGGCTCTCTCCTGCAGAAATGCTGATGGCTCGGGTCTTAAGAAGCGCATTGCCAGTAGCCATTGCTGTGCTCAAACCGAGGCATCCGACAAGAGTCAAGCAAAGGCTACTTAAACTGTAACAAAGACAAGGAGAGTACTACAACCAACATGCAAGACCTCTGTGCTCAAACCATGAATGGCTGTCAGTATAGAGACTCCACAAGGCTGGAAACCTGCTCTGGTAGAACAGAAGAGACAGGAGCCGAGGTCATATAATGTTGTGACGGTTGCACGACAAAGGAACAGGAGGAATAGGAGGCACTTGAGAACAATTCGGAATGACATAGTATACTGAAATAGAGGACGGTAATGTCAGTGTCACTGAGCAGTCACCTCCAAGCGAGCCTGCAGAACTACATGTACATGACATGACAAGAAATGTGGAACAACCAGTCAACTGTTCAGACACACAGGTCCAACACACCAGAAGTGGCAGACTGTTAAAGCAGCCTACCAAATTCAGTGATTTTCAAATGGGCTAACAGTAAAAGTTATGCTCCTACGGCGGGTCATGTGCTCGAAACCTCTGACCCCGATGACAGTGTACAAAGAGTGCACAGGGTTCTTTAAAAAAATGTAATGAATGCATGAAGAGTGTAACACTGTACTGATATGGTAAAAATTCAAAGCCAGACCATTAAACAGTTCATAGCGGTCATGTGGACTGTTATATCTCGAATGTGAAGTTTAAGAGAAATTCGAACAAAGGCATTTATGTTTCTTAATGCAGTAAGTTCAAACTGATAGATAGTAAAACAAAACAAGTCTATAATGTGACTTTTGTTTTTTTGTTCTGTGGAAAAAGGGGGATGTAGTATATGGGTTTGAACATATACACGGAGAAATACGGCGGTGAGCCTATACTATAGGTAATACGACGAGAGGCCAGTAGGCGCGCTCTCAGGCGGATAAATGTATATGTATGGTATTAGTATGGTGAACTGAAGTCGGTTAGGACACGCATGGACGAGTGGTGTTCTTTGTTCCTGAATAAAGTTCCTAAAAAGGACTACCCGCCAGTCTCCCCATCAGTATAAACCACAACAAACAGGACATTTTCGAGAACATGGTATGAAAAGAAATCATGGCTACGTGGTTGCTAAACACGGAATGCAGTTTTATTCTGTTTCCTGTGCGTATCGTTCTGGTCATCTGTAGCGGGTCAGTACAAGGGGATATATGTGGTGATACACAATTGAAGGTAGATTCACCAAGGGCTGCTGCTCCTTTAAGGCAGACATTCAGGGTGCTGACGTAGGCACTATTTAGAGTTTCCGGGGTGAACCATGTTCGCAGCAGCCTATCGGCTAGCTGGTTGCCATTAGAGATTGAGCTGTATCGGTGTTGTTTTGTGTGGCGAGTAAACGGAATTGACTCGACTCGATCTCTCCGTCTCCTCATTCCTGCACTCCCACAGACTAACACGGGGCTGAATGATTTGAAACACTTTTCAGAACGGACTAAGAAACACGAGTCAAGCCAAGGACATTTACATTGTGCTATGAAACTAGCCATGCTCAGTCAAGCTATCATAGCAGCACAGCTTGACGAGAGCTACCATGCGAGTGTGCGGAATCACAACAAGGAGGTGGACAAAAGCCGGCACATTCTGTCAATGTTTACAGACTGCATACAATTCTGTGGAGCATTTGAAGTAGCCCTTAGAGGACACGACGACACCGAATAATCCGATAACCCTGGCGTCTTCCGTGGCCTTGTGGATTTAGTTTCGTCGTTGAATACTGCAATGCAAGAGCAGGCTACGGTTTTCAAAGGTACGTCCAAAAGTATCCAGAACGAGCTACTCGATTGCATGCTAGACATAATGCAACTGTCATGTCCTTCTCATAATTATGAAAAATTGGAGTAAGCTATTTTTAGACATTGCTTTAGTTTATCGTGGCTGTTTTTTGTTGTTGTTTTTTTGTCGCTTACATTCGAGTTAAAGGATAGCCAATAGACGGGTTTCCTGTTTACAAACATTACTGGGTGTGTGTATTGTATTTAGAAATCACGTCAGGACACAGCGCTGTCGCTCGACACAACCTCTCCGTGGCATTCTTTATTTAGACTGACACAGCATCAAAGGCAGACCCGATCAAACAACCCAGAGCCCGCAGGCATCACCAATCGATCCCAGCACAATAGAACAGCACCAAATCAAATGCAGCACTGTCGATGTGTGCAGACATAACATTACCCCCCCCCCCCCGGCAGGATTTCAAACATGAAAGGTTGACACAAAGTCCTCTAGGTGGCCAGGGCGTAAACGTGTGCGAACAGGTCGCAGGGCGGCCTGAGGCTGGGCAGGCCGAGGTGGGGAGGGAGAAGGCAGGGGAAGCTGAGGCCCAGGAATGTCTGGGGCCCATGTAGGAGCTGCATGAAGCCCCGGGGCGTCTCGCCATGCTGAGGGAATGGCTAAGGTTGTGTCACCAGCTGTGTGTGGCGGAGCTGACACCTTCCGTAGACGACTGGAGTGCCACCGAGTGCCATCGCTGAGGAGGTAAGTGGCTGGGCCCAGCTGAGGGGTGACTTCGAGAGGAGAGGACCAGCATGAAGCCATTTTATTGTCCCTGTGGGGCCTGCGGACCCTGACCCAGTCTGACACATTGATGTCTGGCACCCTGGTTCGTTTTGACTGGTCAAACCGTTGCTTCATCCGCGTCTGCTGACGAGTGACTGAGGCTCTGACCCCAGAGGGAGGTGCCTGGGGTGTGGAGGGGTGGAGCCTGTCAAGGGGCATGCACAGTTCCCGGCCTAGCATGAGAGAGGCTGGGGAGACACCTGTGGTCGAGTGCTGTGTGGCCCGATAGTGCAGCAGAGTGTGACGGATGGCCTGCGTGAAAGAGCACCCTTGGGCCATGTGTGCTCTGAGGCCATTCTTCAGTGACTGGTGAAAACGTTCAACGCCGCCATTGGCCTGTGGGTGGTGGTACGCAGTGCGTATATGACGGATGCCCTTGCTTTCGAGATAAGCAGTGAACTCAGCAGAGACCAGCTGAGGGCCGTTGTCAGTGGTGATGGTCTTTGGGAGGCCCCAGCGAGAGAAAAGAGAGTCCAGGAAGTCGATGATGATCTGTGAGGTCACAGTGCCGGAAGTGGTGAGTTCAGGCCATTTTGAGTGTAGATCGTAGGCGACCACCATGAAGCGTTGGTGGTGGGGAACTCCATGGATCTCACCACAAATGTCCAACTGCAGGTGTTCCCAGGGCTGAGAGGGCCAGGCGAGAGGTTGCAGGGGTGGGGGAGCCTGGTGGCCAGTCTTGCCACTCACAAGGCAGGCAGAACAGTCCTTCACCAGAGCCTCAATATCTCTGTCTACCCCCGGCCACCACACCAGGTCTCAGCAGCGCTGTTTCAGTTTCACAATGCCCAGGTGGCCTTCATGCGCCATATTCAAAACACGTGCACGGAGAGCAGCTGGGACCACTGTGCAAAACCCACGTGCCACGCAGGTGTCGTTCCAGCAGGAGAGCTCCTGTCTGACTCGGGCGAACGCAGCCAGCTCCTCTGGGACCTTGTGAGGCCAGCCGTTCTGGATGTAGGTGCGGAGCTGGGAGAGGACAGGGTCCTGTTCGGAGGCTGCCCTCAGCTCCTGCAGAGAGACAGTGGCCTGGAGGGGTGTGTGTAGCATTTGGACAATGTCCTTTTCCACACAGTCAGTGTCCGTCTGTGGAGCTGGGGTGGAGACAGAGCGAGAGAGCAGGTCGGCGACAACATTGTCTCTGCCTGGGGTGAACTGCAGGCCGAAGTTGTACCGGCGGAGGCGGTCAGACCAGCGGTGCAGCCTCAGGGGTTTGTGGCCTGTCCCAGATGTGGACAGCAGCGCTGTCAGGGCCTGGTGATCTGTCCTGAGGGTGAAGGAGTGGCCATAGAGGTAGAGGTGCCACCTTTCACAAGCCCAGATACAGGCTAACGCCTCACGCTCACCCATGGAGTACCGCTGCTCGGTCAGGTTGAGGGCATGGGAGGCGAAAGCGATGGGCTTCTCCACACCGTTCTGGGTTTGAGACAGCACAACCCCTATCGCTGTGGCTGATGCGTCACAGGTCACAAAGGTGGAGCTGGAGATGTCGAAGTGAGCCAACACTGGTGGTGAAGTCAGTTGAGTCTTGAGATCACGCACAGCGTCACTGCATGCCTTTGACCACACCCATGGCTCGTCCTTACACAGCAGCTGGCGCAGGGGGGCTGTGGTCGCAGAGTACTGGGGAAGAAACCTCAGGTAGTAACTTGTCATACCCAGGAAGGAGGCGACCTGGGCGGCCGAGCTGGGCTCAGGGATGGCCTGAATGGCGTCCACGTTGGATTGTAGTGGAGTTACACCGCTCGCTGACAGCCGGAACCCCACGAACTCGATGGCTGGCACAGAGAGGACACATTTCTCAGCGTTGAGAGTTAGCTTGTGCTTGGACAGGGCTGCGAAGACCATGTTGAGGCGCTTGTCGTGGATTTCACTGGTGGGCCCATGTACCACTATATCGTCCAGATAAATGGCCACGCCCAGTATGCCAGCCAGCACGGAGACCATGATTTTCTGGAAGCAGCTAGGGGCGGAGCTGAGACCGAAAGGCATCCTGGTGTAGCGAAACACTCCTGCATGTGTCACAAAGGCTGTGAGGTTTCGGCTGCTGGGGTGGAGGGGCACCTGTAAGTACCCCTGTCTGAGGTCGAGCTTGGAGAACACCTCAGAGCCATAGAACTGAGCAGCGAGTTCTTCCGAGGTGGGCAGTGGATACTTATCAGGGACCACTGCCTTATTTACTGCACATAGATCGACGCAGACACGCAGGCCCGCCGACTTCTTCTTAGCCACCACGAGGTTTGAGACCCAAGGTGACGCGTCCACCGGTTCAATGATGCCAGCTTCGAGCAGTTGTTGCAGCTCGGCGGAGACCCCATCACGGAGAGCCAACGGGATGCGGCGCAGTGGTTGGATGACTGATTTCACAGCAGGGTTGAGGAGAGGTTGATGAGCGAAGGCAGAGAGGCGGCCCAGCCCCATAAACAGCGATGGCCACTTCTGCTGCCAAGGTGTGGCAACAGTCAGGATTGCTGCCCCCCTTGTGTCTAAGAGGGAGAACCCCAGAGCGGAGAACAGGTCCAGGCCCATCAGGTTTGCCCCACGGCGTGCCACATGAAAAACTGCATTGGGCACCAGCTTGGTTCCAAAGCAGACAGTCACTTGGAGAGAGCCAACCGGATCGATTTTGGAGTCACCATACCCACAGAGGACAGCTGAGGGTGCGGACAGTGGCAGTGAACCGAAAAATTGACTGTAGGTATCAACATTCAGGAGAGACACACCTGCACCAGTGTCCAACAGCAGGGGGATGCACACATCATTAATGTTGACTGTGCATGATTTGAATGACACTAACCCAGAGCTCACCTTGTGAATGACGGCGGTTGAAGACTGGGGGGTGTGGCCCTCTGACCCAGCCGGGGAAGATCGACAGACGTTGGCAAAGTGATTGTGCTTACCGCAGCTATGGCATGTCTGGCCACGGGCAGGGCAGTTCTGAGCCCTTGAAACATGAGACCAAGACCCACAGTTACCACAGGACTGTTGAGGGCGGGGCCGAGAACGCCGTCGTTGCAGTTGCAAGACGTCCCCAGTGGAGTCGGCGCCCGCCTCTCTCTGGCTGGGTTGCGTCCCGAGGGGCAGCCGTGAGTAGAGGGAGGAGTCGTTGGCAGCTTGACTGGAGGTGGCCACTTGCTGTGTATTTAGCATAGCAGCACACTCAGCTGCTCCCTCAACCTGTAGTGTGATGGTAATTGCTCTGGACAGCAGCAGATCGTCTTTTTCCAGCAGGAGAGTCTCACGCACCTTTGCGTTGTTGGTGTGTTCGATTAGCTGGTCGCGAACCATCTCGTCCTGAAGCGCACCAAACTTGCATGAGCTAGCTAGCCCTCGCAAACTAGCTACGTACTGCCGCACAGACTCACCAGAGAGTTGGTGTCGCTGACGGAATATAAATCGCCGAAGGAGGGCACTCAGTGGAGCAGCGAAATGGGTGCTCATAAGTCCCACAGCTTCGTCAAAGTTTGTGACGTTCCCCAGAGTCCCGAGCACACGATGACCCTCTGCTCCCAAGCAGTGCAGCAACAGAGCCGTCTTCCTAGCCTGGCTCACGTCGTCGAGCCCGGAGGCGATGATGTAATTTTCAAAACTATGTAGCCAGCGAGTCCATGGTACCGGAGGCTCGCCAGGAAGGGGGCAGGTGGTGGGAGAGAGATATCAGCCATCCTCGTCGCCAATATTGTATTTAGAAAACACGTCAGGACACAGCGTTGTCGCTCGACACAACCTCTCCGTGGCACTCTTTATTTAGACTGACACAGCATCAAAGGCAGACCCGATCAAACAACCCAGAGCCCGCAGGCATCACCAATCGATCCCAGCACAATAGAACAGCACCAAATCAAATGCAGCACTGTCGATGTGTGCAGACATAACAGCGTGCGCAACCAGGGGGCAAAACCGCTTTGGTAGCTCTCAAAATATTATGAGATGCATAATCCTTTGAGAGCCACCAAAGCGGTTCAGCAATGAAAATGTTCAACATGTGACCCCTTACGAGTATTGAAAAAAATCCACCCATCCTTTAGGCGGTTTGTGCAGTTTATTGCGCAACAACTGCGCGTCATCTCTTGTATCTGAGCTCTATCTTGGTTAAAATCTCTGCGCTGTAGCTTCTTTCTGCCCCCTAGTTGCGCACGCATCTATGTGATGACGTTGCACGGAAACCCTCCTATTGTTCATCTTGTAACAGTCGAAATTGTCAAATGTACAGGTCTTTAAGACAGGGGTGAACGGTGTCGCCTAGGAGTGACGTCATTAGACAGCGCCTTTGTTTTTGCCTTGAATCAGTTGAGCAACGCACACGCCAATGAACGGGAGGTCAACGCCGAGCTCCTGTTCATTTTGCCTCTAAACTCAAGAATAGCGTTTTGGTTACGTGTGGCCTCTATTGTCCATGTATGTTGCAATAGTAGCCATACAACCGGGCTTGGTAAGGTTGATATGAGTAATAGCAATAAACTACGAGCATTTGTGAAATCCCAGCACTTGTGTGGGTGTGAGTTTTGCCTTCTTCTTCCACTACCTCGTCCAAGACACACGAACTTAAACCGTTACAATCTTTGAAATGTGTTGGCTACTGCGGCGTTATGTGGGCTGCTAACTGGTCTGTTTACAGGTATGTACTGTCTATTCTCTTATATAGAAATTAGTATAATTAATTAACATAAGTATTTAATATACTTAATTATTAAAATAATGATATCAAAAGTGGGCGTGGCTAACGATTCAGGAGCTGGAGCCAGTGTCCGCCCCACTGCTATTTATGGCCACGGGTCACTACTGGAACGAGCATTGTCCGCTTGATGTTTCCCCTCGCTATATTTGTATCTTTTTGGTACTGTGTCCACCATTGTCGTAGCTTCCTCTTGGATGCGTGCTGACGATCTCGACCTGGCACCTGGTTGCTGCGTTTTTAGAGCCTCACTGCCCAAACGCCTGTACACAGCAATATAAGAAACATAAGAAATACAGACAGAGGACAGGGTCTCTGCAGATACAGACACCGCCACTCACGTCTAGTCGGTCATAAGTGCTGATTGAGAGGGATTATTTTTGTGAGTCTATGCATTGATTTTTAGGAAAATGCTACTCGTTCTACCTTTAAGGTCTCTGTTAGACAGATGAGGACCCTTAGGGACTTCTAGGACTTCAGAGAAGGCCCAACATATCAGCATTTTAAATGCTATATTTAAAATGACATTACACTACAGTAATTTAGCCGACACTTATCCAAAGCGACTTAAAGTAAGTGCATTTAACGTAGGAAATCTGGAGAAAGACTAGTCATCAGAGGTCATAAGTCCATCTTCTCTCTAAACAAGCATCTAAGAGCAAAACCAGTGTTAAAGTAAAAGCGCAAGAAAGAGTTTTTTTTTTCAAATGAGTGAATACAATAAGTGCTAAGAGCAAGTAACAAGGTAGTAGTTCTTGAACAGGTGAGTTTTCAACCTATGCCGAAAAATGGGCAGCAACTCCACTGTCCTGACATCAGTGGGGAGTTCATTCCACTACTGTGGGGCCAGGATAATATTTCATTTAATAATAATTATCTCTTCTAACTCACATTTTAGCCATAGTTTCTAACAAGTTGGCTTCAGTAATGAAAGGGTTAAAGCCCTGAAACCATGAAAATCAGTTATCCAGTTAGATTTTGTTGTTCTTGTCTCTTGGCAGAGATAGGGTTAGCTGGCTGGCTCCCTCATTGGTTAGGACTGCTAGAAGTCCTTGTGCTTGTGTGTTTATTTAGAAATTGACAGGTGAATCAGCCAATCATAATTTGCTGTTGTAGTGGGTAGGGCAAAAAAAATATTGCCCTAGGACTTCTGGAAGTCCAGACCTATCCAGATGCGGGCTCACTCATAAAAAAGAATGATGTGCAAATCTACTGGTTCAATTAAACCAGTCGAACTGCACATCACTAACATTAGTCTGTGTATCAGATGAGTGCGATGAAGTTTAGTTTAGTTAGAGACAGCGTTGTAGTTGAGTCACTAAACCTCAAGTCCGAGTCGAGTCTTGAGTCCCCATTGTTCGAGTCCAAGTCCCCAAAAAGAGTCTTGAGTCGAGCCCGAGTAAAGTCCCCATTACCTGAGTCCGAGTCCGAGTCATCAAGGTTAAGTCTGAGTCAAGTTCCAAGATGGGCTCCAGTGCTCCACTCTGGCACCGTAAAAAGGCTGACATACAAATAAAAAAGGTCTACATCAGGGGTGGGCAGTCTTATCCAGAAAGGGCCAGTGTGGATGTAGGTCTTTGTTCCAACCATGCGGTTACGCACCTGTGTCTCCTAATCAAGCTCCTCAGCAAAGACTCTACTGGTTGATTAGTGGGATCAGGTGTGTAACTGTTTAGTTGGAACAAAAACCTGCACCCACACCAGCCCTTTCTGGATAAGACTGCCCACCCCTGGTCTACATTAAATAAAAATGACACAGTTGTCACAATTTCAAAGGGAGTTTATTTACTTTGTGACACAATAGCCAAACAAATGCACTCACAAACATGTGCACACACACCAGTGTTGTAGTCAAGTCACTAAATCTTGAGTCTGAGTCGAGTCTCGAGTCCCCAGTGTTCCAAGTCCAAGTCCGAGTCATCAGTGCTCAAGTCAAGTCACGAGTCCTGAAAATCAGGACTCTAGTCGGACTCGAGTACTACAACACTGGTTAGAGAAAGAGGTAAAGACGAAGCATGGCTACAGGAGGAGACAAGAGCGACATTGTAGTAGCTTGTTAGCGTTACCCTTCTCAAGATGTGCTTTTAGGGACAAGCAACAAGTGATTGGAAATGGAAGGTCAACTCCTGCTCTTGTCTTGCCTATGCTCCATCACCTCACCTGTCTGGTATTGACCATCCCCGTATCAACCTCTTCAGTTGAGCAATCTTTCTCGGCCCTGAAACGCATCAAGACGCACACCAGAAACACAACGGGACAGGATCGACTGGGAGCTTTGACACTGATGTTCTGATGGAACTTAAATCCAAAGACAGACTGCATGATGCTGCCATTGCTCACTTCACAAAGAAGGACCACCAGATGGACTTTATATTCAAGTAGCCTAATAAAGTAAGCTGCCGAATTTTATTTCACTCCAAATCAAAGCTAGCATATTCATTTTATATATTGTGATGGCACTTCATAACTGGTTAATACCACACTTTGCTCATGTAACGTTAGGCCTACTATACTCAATATTATGACGTAAGGTTTGGCATATTTTCCATATGATTGTATTGCGACTTTGCTCATGACATATTCTGCATGTGAAGGTTGATTTTATCATTATTTCTATTCTTTGCTCATGAATTGCTTTTACTTGGTCTGGTCAGTTTCTAAAGAGGGTTTATGATGCTGCATGCTAGTGCTGTCCATGGTGATGTTGTAGGCCAGAAGCAGAGGCCATGTCATGTGCATTTTCATTGTTTTCCAAGTATGGAGAGAGACAAGGGCTATTTGATATCCAATGGATTTGATTTTGGTGGATCTTGAGGTACTGAGTTACTGGCGATGTGTGTGTGTGTGTGTGTGTGTGTGTGTGTGTAGGTGAGCTGTGTGTGTCGAAGGTTTCGCCTGTGGTGCTGCGATTAGTGCACTTTGTGTGTGTGTGTGTGTGTGTGTGTGTGTGTGTGTGTGTGTGTGTGTGTGTGTGTGTGTGTGTTTGTGTGCGTTAGAGCTGTGTGTCGGAGCTGTTCAAATATTAACAAATACCCCAGAAATGTGGCTGATTACAGTATCATTGCGCCGTTGAAGGTCCACTGCCAGACTCCATGGTTCACTACAGTTGTTAGAGATACTACAAGCAGCAGGTGTACTCTTAACAGCCCTAAACAGGTTCTGAATGGTTCTGAACGTCTTTTAATTGAGGGACAAACTGCTGTTCAAAATCTCCATATGAAGATGCAGGAATAGCCAGCCAACTTATGTGCTATATTGCTTTTGAGATATTCAAGGTTTATTAGCCTCTGGCCCCAGTAACTTGCAAAATCAGCAGACAAAGTGTATCCTGAGGTGAAATTGCTCATAGGGACAGAATGGATAGCTATTTCTTACACCCACACAGGATGATCAAGCCTATAATGGTAACTACTGCACCATTCAAATGTTGATATATTATTTATATTATGTAATGCAGTCAATTATATTGTTGTTTGCCCACCACAGAACATTACTGCTTTGGCTGAGAATTCAATGGCATCATTTACATACATTTCACACACCACTTATCTTCAGGCTGTTATTGTTAATGTGATCATTATTGTTTTTCATTTGTTATCGAACACGTTCTGATTATTTATCCATTATGACAAACAGCTCGTGTGAGACAAGCACACTATATGATAAGTTAGCTCTATGTTTTGTTTTGATATACGAGGGCATTTTGTTGTCTGTTTCATTTATGTGTGTTAAAAGGAACCTGTGTTGTTGTTGTTTTTTCCTGTGAAACTATTCAAGACAAAAGATTCACAAAGAAAGTGAGTCAACGCCATTTCAGTTAGTAATCCTTCGAGTGTGACATTCTCCGGAAACTTGCCAATGTGGAACTGTAAAATGGCTTCATTGTTTCCTGCTGCATTGTTTCTTTAAACAAAGACATAACATTTTCTGATCAAACTACCTTGTAAAATCAGACTTTCATACTATACTTATCCTGTGGATATGAACATTGCATATTCACTCATTTCATCACAGCTAGAGGTTAATTAATTGTTGATTAAGTGTGATAACCCTTATCACAAAGACTCTGTAAACCAGTCCAAGGGGTCACAAGGACAGTCTGGAGAATTGACAGCTTTATTAAAGCCTCAGTGTAATAAGACCAAGACCTGTCCATGCCAAATTTAAGAGTCTTGTTCCAATAAACATATTCATGGTTCACATTCTCTCCTCCTGACACTGTATAAATTACTGGGTCTTCGGGAAAGGATATTCTTGTCTTCAATAAGGTCAGTACCAGGGATGGAAATTAGCACCCTAGAGTAGACTTTCCCAGGGAGGCCGAGCAATGTGATGCCCTGATAATTGGAACAAACCCTCCAGTCCCCCTTTTTGAATATAGGAACCACCACCCCAGTCTGCCACTCCACAGGTACTGTCCCCGACCTCCACATGACACTGAAGAGGCGTGTCAACCAAGACAGCCCAACAATGTCCAGAGCCTTCAGAATCTCAGGGCGAATCTCATCCACACCCAGCACCATGCCATCGAGGAACAGTTGACCCTAAGTATTTAAACTCATCCACTTTCATCACCTCTTCTCCTTGCATCCTCACCATTCTGCTGTCCACTATTCTTTTCCATATGTTCATGCTGTAGTGGATCAACTTTATACCTCTGAAGTTGTTACAGTTCTGCACATCGCCCTTGTTCTTGAAAATCGGTACCAGTATGCTTCTTCTCCACACCTCAGGCATCCTCTCACTTTCCAGGATTGTGTTAAACAATCTAGTTAAAAACTCCGCTGCCATCTCTCCTAAACATCTCCATGCCTCCACAGGTATGTCATCAGGACCAACTGCCTTTCCACTCTTCATCCTCTTCATAGCTGCCCTCACTTCCTCCTTGCTAATCCACCGCAGTTACTCATTCGCTGTCCCCACATCATCCAACCTTCTCTCTCTCATTTTCTTCATTCATCAGCCCCCAAACTACTCCTTCCACCTTGTCAACACACTCTCTCCTTGCTTGTCAGCACATTTCCATCTCTATCCTTCATCACCCTAACCTGCTGTACATCCTTCCCAGTTCGCTCGCTCTATCTAGCCAATCGGTACGAGTCCTTTTCTCCTTCCTTAGTGTCCAACCTCTCATGCAACTCACCATATACCTTTGCCTTCACCACCTCTCTGTTCACTTTGTGCCACATCTCCTTGTAGTCCTGTGTACTTTCTTCATCTCTCTGACTATCTCACTTCTTCTTTGCCAACTTTTTCCTCTGTATACTTTCCTGTACTTCCTCATTCCACCACCAACTCTCCTTGTCTTCCTTTTTCTGTCCAAATGACACACAAAATACCTTACTAGGTGTCTCCCTCACTATTTCTGCAGTAGTTACCCAGCCATCCAGCAACTCTTCTTCTCTTTCCTCCTTGGGTACACTCTCCACCACTTCATCCAACTCACTCCATAATTATTTTTTTCCATCTCACACCCAACTTGCGGAGCATAATTGCTGATAACATTCATAATCACACCTTTAATTTCCAGCTTCATACTCATCACTCTGTCCGACATTCTCTTTACCGCCAACACACTCTTGATATACTCTTCCTTCAGCATTACCCCTACCCCATTTCTCCCACCATCTGTACCATGTTAAAAAGTTTGAACCCACCTCCGATGCTCCTGGTCTTACTCCCTTTCGACCTGGTCGCTTGCACACACAGTATATCTACCTTTCTTCTCTCCATCATATTAGCCATCTCTCCCTGTACCAGTCATAGTGCCAACACTCAAAGTTCCGACTCACACATCCATACTCCTACCTTTCCTCCTTTCCCACTGTCTCTGGACATGCCTTCCCCCTCTCCTTCTCCTTCACCCAACAGTAGCATAGTTTCAACTGGCACCCTGCTGGCCAATACTACTGGTGACGGTCGTTGGAAATCTGATTTATGAGCTGCATATTTAATTTGGGAAAGGTTTTATGCCAGATGCCCTTCCTGACACAACCCTCCCCATTTATCTGGGCTTGGGTCTACCACTAAGAATGCACTGGCTTGTGCGCCCTCAGTGGCTTAGTTAAGTCTTTTTTTATTATTCAATTTGTGCATGTACAGACAAGGTGTTGCCATTCCAGAAAAAAACAGGTGATTAGTCACTTTGGTTTTAGCTTGCTCTGGCTGGATTACATCCAGGCTGTAGTAGTGAAGGGAACATCAGAAACTCTTCCCATGACTCTCAGAACTGGCAAAAAAGTTCTTATGCATACAGACTAACAGAGTGCGAATTAGGCAATAACAGTCGGGGGGTTCAACTTATTCTCCGTGGCGTAAAGGGATCTCACTACATCGCAGGTGTGTGTTTCAGTGAACTTAAGTCCTACACTCCTTACAGTAGCTTGCTTGTTTTACATAATGTCTGCAGTCTGTAGATGATGATAAATCAAATCCATTACACCAGCTAATGGGGCAGGTACTACACAACAACTTTTGTAGTCAGGGATCATCAACAAAGTATTCTAGAGCAAAACTGCCAGTGAATCAGACACACACACACACACACACACACACACACACACACACAAACAACAACAACAGCAGACCATCATTTCTGCTCAAGCACAGATCAACACAATGCTGTACCAGAACCAAAGACATTATCAACATGCCAGGAAGGCAGATATGTTACTACCATACAGCATCTAGTAATATTTGCCTAAACATCCGGTACGATGGCATACATCTTTAACTGCAGTCTTTTTTGTAACTCACCTCTTTGCTACTAGGTCCTGCATGTTAACTGTCATCCTGACCTCCTCCTGCATGGTGACTATCATTCTGACCTCTGCTTCCTTAATACAATAGCATATAAATGCAAAACTCACCATCACCCATACTATCCTGCTTGGTATTAAGCCTGCATGACAACCACTGAAAATACAGGCTACATTATCATCTCTAAGTCCTAACTCTTACAAGTTTCAACTTGCTCTTTTTAGCGCCAATAAAACTGCCAGATATCTCCTCTCCTGTTGCTCATGTTGACTGTATGAATTAAATCTAATCTTGAGTTCACTAAAGTAGTCATACATTTGAACTAATATAATTACTCAGCCTTCAGCACACATGGATTTTAATATTGTTCAATTACCCAACCAGGTAAAACTGCTGCATTCCTGAGTGAAAACAAAGGGGGTGCCTATCATAAAAGCTAACATCAAAAAGGCAAAATAATAACTAAACCACCCCATCCACACAATAAGTAATAAACTCGAATATAAACTAATAAACTCACCTCCGGTCTTGACGGTGGAGTGAGTAGTCGATCCTTTTGCAAGCTCGGAGACCTGATTTTTGTTTTCTTTACATCAAGAAAGACTACTTTTGCACAGAAAGACGTCGGTTTACATCAAATCACTATTGGGCAACTGCGGATGAAAGTGAGACACGGAGCCGGGTTCTCTTGTTGCGATTGAAAATGATGACAGCTGTACCAGTGGCTAGCTAAGCTAACTAGCTAGCGCAAACAAAACGCCATGGGACAAAAAAAAAAATCTCCCAACTGAGGAATTCGACGATATAAAAAGATCACTTGTCTTTCTGACGGAGGAAGTTGCAACGGTCAAACTACAACAAAAAACAAGTTTGGACCTGGTGGAAGAAGTCAAGGCCCTGAGGCTACAAAGCAAAGAGAAGGATAAGATAATCATCTTCCTGGAGAACTGGGTGGATGATTTGGAGCAGTACACATAAAAAAAAAATGACATCAATTGTCACCAGGCTGGAGACTAAACCCCGATCATACGCCCGGGCAGTGACGGCGATGAACGGTGGTGAATTCAGCAAGCCGGACTCCAACTCTGTGGAGCAATAGGTGACTTCTGTCCTTCAGTCTAAGGGAATTGAAGTAGACAACAACTACACTGAGGCATGTCACCCTCTCCCTCAGAAAAACAAGAGTGATATACAGGCCATAATAATAAGGTTTTCCAAGAGAAAGCATAAAACCGCACTGCTAAGGCATGGAAGAAAAGCTGAAGGGATCAGACGTCTACCTGAACGAACATCTAACTAAAAAGATGTGGACATTGCCAGAAAGGCACGCTTCCTGAGAAAGCAGAGGAAAATCCAATCTACATCATCAGCAAACTGTAAAATCTTCATAAAATTAAATGGAACACCAGAAAAGGCCAACATGCTGATCATCAGAGACATTGAGGAATTGGATAAATACCAGTGAGTCCAAAAGAACAACACAACAAGGTAATGAAAAATCTTAAAGCATTACTAAATAAACACTACATGCAACCAACCATGACAAGTTGTGAAAGAAGTCGCTATCTCCGTCTGGAAATAATGATAATCAGCAAACAACAAAGATTACAGAATGGGATAAACTGGGATTGAAAACTTTTGAATATACTGAGCATAAATCACAAGATATGGAAAATGACATCAATTTGGAAAGTAATTTCTTCAATAATATTAACAATTGCTGTTATTACACATGATCAGTTTAACACTAAGGTTAAGTCTGATCATACAATATCAGTTATCCACTTTAACAGCAGAAGCCTATATAGCCAACTTCCAAAACACTGAAGAATATTTAAGTCAATTCAAGAAACCATTCAATATAATAGCTATATCAGAGACTTGGCTCAGCCCTGAGAAGGGTGTGGACTTTGAGCTGAATGAATATTAATTGACATATATGAACAGGAAAAACAACAATGGAGGGGTTGTGGCATTGTACGTGGATAAAAGCTTCAATTATAAGGTGGTTGAAAGCATGACAACAGCAGTTGATAACATGCTAGAATGCATTACAGTAGAATTCTGCATACGAAAAAGGGAAATGTAATTGTGAGCTGTATATACAGGTCACTGCAATCAAATATTGCAATATTTAAGGACTGGATAGAAAATACTCATTCAAAAGCAACACAAAAGGACATGTTCATATGTGGGGATTTCAGTATAGACCTGTTAAATCCAAATAAGCACAAAAAGACTGAAGAGTTCATTAATACAATATATAGTTGGGATTTATATCCTAAATCACTAGACCTAGCAGAATCACACCACACTGTGCCACCTTAATAGACAATATATTCACAAACATTATAGAAGGCAACACAGAGAGCAGGCTTTTAATAAATGGCTTCAGTGACCATTACCGGTTTTCACTGTTAAGACTGCAATTTTAGGAGGAACAAAGTTCCCAACAACATTAAATATGAGTAAGAACAGAGGAATCCATGAATGCTTTTAAAGATGAATTACTAACACATAACTGGAATATATACAAATTAGACACTGATAGAGCTTACAATTCATTCCTAAACATATTTCAATCCTTATATGACAAAAATTGCCCAATAAAACAATTCAACAGTAAATGGAAATATAAAGATAGCCCATGGATCACAAAGGGACTATGTAACACTTTTCATTTAAAAAAAAAAGCTCTTCAAGGAATTCATAAAGCACAGAACCATCAAAGCAGAAATAAAATATAAAAAGCTAAAATTATGAGAATATGCAAGAAGGAATACTACAACAAAGAATTAGAGACCAATAAAAACAACACCAAATGTATATGGAAACATAGAAACCCAAGCTGCCCTTAATACTTTACAGATAATGATAAGACTATAAATAACATGGGAGATGTGGTCAATGGCTTCAACAGATTCTTTGTAAATGTGAGCCCAAAACTGGCAACAACAAAAAAAATCAATGACACACAAACAGTCACAGAGGGGAATGATAGTGATTATGGGGACATAAATCCAAGTTCAATGTTTCTCAAGAGCAGTAGAAGAGAAGGAAATTGTGGACATTGTAAACAAATGCAAGAACAAAAAAAAAATCTACTGACTGGAATGATGTTGATATGACAATAGTTTAGAAAGTAATTGAATGTATTGCTAAACCACTAACCCACATTTATAACATGTCATTTCAATCTGGTAAAGTTCCAAGCAAAATAAAAATAGCAAAAGTTATACCCCTATATAAAAACGGAGATTGACACCAATTTACAAACTATAGGCCAATTTCATTATTGTCACAATTCTCAAAAATACTAGAAAAACTAGTTGCTGTTACACTAGACAAATTCATCAAGAAGCACAATCTGTTGACCAATAGCCAGTACAGGTTTCGACCTAATAGATCAACATGTCTGGCACTCATTGAATTAATTGAAGAAATAACTAATTGCATAGACCAAAAAAATGTGCTGTAGGAATATTTATAGACCTAAAAAAAAAAGCCTTGACCCTGTTGACCACAGTGGATTAATAGATACTTTGGAAAGGTATGGTATCAGAGAGATGGTACAGAAATGGCTAAGAAGCTAAGTAACAGGCAGCAGTTTATAATGATAGGTGAACATAAATCATCATGCATGGATATTATTGTGGTGTACCCCAAGGATCGGTTTTAGGTCCAAAACTGTTCACTCTGTACTTAAATGATATATGCAAGACATCAAAAAGATTGAAATTTGTTTTATTTGTTTTATTTGCTGATGACATGGTGGGAATTTACAGCAGCTTTTGGGGGTGACCACAGTAGAAATGGAAAATTAAAATGGCGGTTTGACAAAAACAAATTATCCTTAAATCTGGATGACACAAAGTTTAAGTTGTTTTGAAGTCACTTAATAAATAGTAAAAGTAGTGATAGACAATGTCCAACTAGAATGAGTATATGAAAATAAATTTCTAGGTGTGGTACTAGACCACAAAATCTGCTGGAAACCTCACGTAACATGTGCAAGCAAAATTGGCAAGGATTATTGCAGTCAGGAGAAAAGCAAGTCACATTCTGGATCATAATCATTACACACTCTGTATTGTTCACTTATTTGACCATATCTGAACTACTGTGTGGCAGTATGGGTAACACCTACAAAACCAACCTACAATGATTATGTATACTAACAAAAAAAACAAAAAAAACAAAAGGATCATTAATAATGTAGGATATTGTGAACACACAAACAAGCTATTTTTAAAGTCAAGTGCGTTGAAGTTCAGGGATTTAATAGCACATTAACAGCACAAATAATGTTCAAAGCAAGAAACAATCTACTGCCGAGTAATATACAAAAAATATTCTCATGTAGAGAAGGGGAACATAATTTGAGAGGGAAATTAAACTTCAAGA
Source organism: Lampris incognitus (assembly GCF_029633865.1). Lineage (NCBI taxonomy): Eukaryota > Metazoa > Chordata > Actinopteri > Lampriformes > Lampridae > Lampris > Lampris incognitus. Next base: position 34,764,299 of record NC_079215.1, read on the forward strand.
AATTATGTGTTCAAACAACTTTGAAGAGCATGGGCATTTCAGTCTGTGAGGTAAAATTGTGGAACAATTTGAGCATGGAACTCAAACAATGTACAAACATTACGCAGTTCAAAAAGAAGAACAAAGGTCTGATTTTCAAGAGCTACAGGGATGATGATGAGTTGTGTTAACTGTTAAAAGTTTTACTTGTCTCCAAACATTCCCAATTACATTTTTTTCCTTTTCTTTTAAATGACACCAAGTGGATATCTGGGTTGTTATATTATTTTTTTATCATATATTTTTTTCTTTTCCTTTTTGTAATGTATAGTAGCTGAATTAACTTAAGAGTAAGTGAGAAGAGGTAAGAAAAAAACGTCCTACTCCTCCTACTCCTTTTCGAACATGTAACAAATAATCTGATGTATATGGAGATTTGTTCCTTGAGTTTGATGTGTGGATTTGTTGATCACTTCAGATTATTGGCAGTGGATTATGTTATATCCTGCTTGTTTACATCCATCCATCCATTACCCAAACCAATTCATCGTTCATTTCATTTATTCATTCATTCATTCACATTAATGAACATGCAAACTCCTGTGTGGAGTTTGCATGTTCTCCCCGTGTCTCCATGGGTTTCCTCCGAGTGCTCCGGTTTCCTCCCACAGTCTAAAGACATGTAGGTCAGGTGAATCGCCCATACTGTGTGTGTGTGTGTGTGTGTGTGTGTGTGTGTGTGTGTGTGTGTGTGTGTGTGTGTGTGTGTGTGTGTGTGTGTGTGTGTGTGTGTGTGTGTGTGTGTGTGTGTGTGTGTGTGTTTGGTTCCTGTGATGGACTAGCGGCCTGTACAGGGTGTCTTCCCGCCTGCTGCCCAATGACTGCTGGGATAGTCTCCAGCATCCCTGCGACTCTGAGTAGGATAAGTGGTTTGGATAATGAATGGATGAATTTAGTTTCCTGTTGATTTACAAAGTGCAAAAAAAAAGAAAAAATGTGGTCCCCAAAATGGATGGATAAACATGATAGATAATCGTGATCACAATGTTGAGCAACATAATCATGGTTTCAGCCACAGTTGTTTAGCCCTACAATAATGATAAAATTGGAACTGTAAATAGTTGCTTTTAAATGGTGCGCTATTTTCCATTTTGGACAAGTTCAGTGATCAGACAAACAAACGCTTGGGCCAATTTAAGCTCTGATATTTATTTGCTATGATATATTCCAGAAAAAAGCCCCTCTCTCTCTATGGACAGATGACGAACTTATCGATAGGTAGTCTGGCCCTCATAGGATAAACACAGAACACACATCTTTGAATTAACTGCTTCTGATCAAACTGAATATGCCAAACAGATGTAATAATATGTTCAAGCTCCCTCTGTGTTTTCCATGATTTACAAATTAAGTAGTAAATATAAGGGTAGAAAGCATTATTTTAACTGTGACTTTTCTCTAACACTTCTACATGCCGTTGTTGGATTAACCATCAATGAGATGATATCTGATGTCTCTGTAATATTTGTCATCTATGTACAAAAATAAAAAATATACTCTGAATGTCATGCTAAGAACTTTTGTTTGTCATTTATTTTACCTGAACGTCATCATGTTATGTGTCATTTCACAAAGCAGAGGATCTTGTTGAGGATCTGAAAGATGTTGGTACCCTACTGAAAAATAGAGTTCAAAGAGAGTACAAGATGCTTTTATAGCCTTCACATCCCAAGGGAAATTTAGACTAGCCTGATATCAGTCATTACGAGACCAGCATACCCCGGCTGATTACACATACTGGAAAACTCAGCTTTTGCTTTGTGAAAGAGCCTTTCGTGTGCCTCTATCAGAGTTAAAGATGGTAAATTAAAACTAGTGACATCAAATCTCTCTGTGTTGGTATGGTTATCATTTTGTCTGTCAGAGGAATTCAAACTTGAAACATGGATTTTAGCAATATCAGTTTGTTTTTTTGTTTTTGTTTTTTGCACAAACAAAACACTTTCATTTACACAGGCATTTCATAACAAATCTTCCCAAGATTTCTAATCAATAAAGGATTGAACATTAAATATTTTATTGTTTCCTTTTGTCCTAGACTATACTGAATGAATTTGATTTGTATCAGAGAGAATAGTTTATTATAGTTACAACGTACCCCTTCTGCCTCATTTTGTGAATTATAGCAGAGGGAAAGTTGGTGATTAATGATGTTAACAGGGTGGCAGTAACTCAGGAGGTGGAGCAGGTCATCTGGTAACTGGAGGGTTGCCAGTTTGATCCTCTACTCCTCCTGGAAAATATGACAAGGTGTCCCAGAACAAGATACCTAACCCTTAACTGCTCCTGAAGAGCTGGTTGTTACCTTGCATGGTTGATACCACCATGAGAATGTGTGTGGGTGTATGGGTAAATGTTGGGCATTAATTGTAAAACACTTTGAGTGGCTGTTGCAGCTAGAGAAGCGCTATGATGCAGCCCATTTAACAACCAAACCCTAATGAAAGCAACCTATGTCTTCTTCACTTGATCATTTCACTCATTTTCGTTTGCTTCCCTCTCCCTTTGAGTATTGATATTTTGCAGCCAATCATACCAGTAAACCAAGACCCCTGACTGAATAAGCAATTTCCCCCCATAAAGATGATTGATCAGTGGCCATCACAATAGTCTTGTCACCATATCACTCATCTCATTACAGAAAAATGTCAACACTCACAAAAATGATGACTGGTGGTGATTCTGTGATGGACAGTTTAAGAAAAAAAAAGATGCCGAGTTATGTGGGTATCACTCTCCTAGACATATTCCTGTGTGGTTGTGATTTACACCATTTACATAAGGTATGATGTAACTCAGGTAGCCTCTACAAAACCTATAGAACCTCATCCTTAAACAATTTAGGACATTAATGTTGATTTTAATAATGGCAAGATGAAAGATCAGACAAGATAATAAAGCCATTGATATTAATGCAAATACATATAGCCTTTGCTTACATATCACCCACACAGTTCACCAGTTCATATTAGCTGGTTTTATATAGGCAGTTGTGCAATAATTGTGTGATTGTTAATGATGGCGTTTGGAGTGCATACACAATATTTGTCTCTGCATTATATCCACACTTAATGTCACAACTGTGTAATGCCAGCAGCTTCAGGGAGCTGGCAGCCAAAAGTAACTCTCTCTCAGTTAGCCTTGACCATTATGTTGATTGTCTCCAGCTTGAGACTTGAGTAACTGCCTGCTTTGGCTGAATCCAAATAATGTTTGGACTCTCCTGCACCTGCAGACTGGTGAACGAGTGTCAAGCAATGCCCAATTCTAGTATTGCCAGGGGATTCACGTGGACTTCCATGCAGACTTCTGGAGAGTCTGCTTGGTACAGACTTTACCAGATTTTGCTTGTTGGGTTGCCCAAAATTCATTTCAGAGTGGATCTGAGGACACAAAAAATGCCAAGGAAGCAATGCCAAAAAAAAGAAAGCAATAAAAGTATGACAGAAAAAAAACAAAAAAACAAGGAAGGTCTTCAAATGTAAGTAATGCACAATTCATATAGCCTAAGTTTATTCTTATTTGGAGAAATGTATTTATTTTGAGCTTGGTATTGGTTGAATCCACAGCAAGGAGTGAAATATAACTTTACATTTAAATTTCATATTTTTTTAGGCCTGTAAATACTGTTGAATGTTAGTTATCAGTTTTTAGATTTTAGCTTTCACTTTAGCTTTTACATTTACTTTTTTGAGGCCAGCCTGATGCCTAGGCATTTCATTACCTGCAATGTCTGCCACTGCAGGTTAGATTAGATTAGATTGTTTTATTAGCCACATGACCAAGGCCGGTGGAATTTGTTTTTGGTACACATTAAATGCTGCAGCACCATACATACATGGACAACAGACACTCCACATATTATCACGAACAATACAGTTATACAGTAACAGAAATACACATATCACGCATAACAATTAGGTGAATGGTGGTATTTATGCCAATGGTGTGTGAGGAGGGGACTATAGGGAGGAATTCAGAGTCCTGATGGCAAGGGGAAAAAACTGTTAAGCATTTAGTCTTAGTGGACAGTTGTATTGTTGTGCATTTGATAAATAAAACTTGAAACTTTAAATACTTGAACCTTGAGGTCTGAATTCCCAAAGCTTTAAATCCTTGCAGACTTGCCATAATGATGCTGAGCCCCTCAGTCAACATCACTGTATATAAGATCAACGCATGTGAGGGCTGAGTCTGCTAGTCTGGAAAGTTGACTTTGCTGAGGGATCAAGTCATCAACGTTTTCAGGAGTTAGATCAGCATAGAAGTATGCACTCTTTACTGTTTTTACCAAGGTGGTGCATATGTGCTTAGGCCAGTATTGGTCGTAGGAGCCCAGTTGGCTTATTGTTTATAATTTTGTCCAGTGGGTGTGATAAGACTTTCCTCTGTAGTGTATTTGCTCATTGTTCTTTTGCACTTAAGTCCAAACATCATCAAGTTTTAGTAAGACTCATCAGGAGATGAGCAAGTTGAGGACCAGTCCTGGACTCTGGGCTGATAGGGGACTTCCAGAGACCAAATCTAGAATGGGTCATAAAGGTGTTAGATGCAGTCTGTAGAGGAGGGGGCACTGTTACAAATGTGACCACTGATATCCCAGTGATTAGCACTGTTGCCTCACAGCAAGGTCCTGGGTTCAAACCCCAGGCCATCCGAAGTCCCTTCTGTGTGGTGTTTACATGTTTTCCCCATGTCTGTGTGGCTTTCCTCCGGGTGCTCTGGTTTCCTCCAACCATCAAAGACATGCATGTTGGGGTTAATATGGGCAAGAAGACCTGGAGTTGGTAGTTGGGCACCGCACAGTGGCTGCACACTGCTTCCAGCTACACAGCTGCCCACTGCTTCCAGTGTGTTTTGGGGTGGGTTAAATGCAAAAGAATTTCCCCACAGGGATTAATAATAGTAAATCGTGTCTTACACACAAGCAGCATTAGGGAGCTGGCAGCCAATTGTAACTCCCTGTAGATAAGAACTTGATTCCCAACACCAGGAGGCTTTCCTGTTCAGCTGATCTTGGAATTCAGTTTTTAAGTCTTGAACAGAGCCTTGCTCAGAGATCAAACCATCAAAGCTCTCAAGCTGTAAATCACTGTAGTAGTTGCTACTGTATTTTTGGCCATTGGGGCAAGCCCTACAAATGTGAATGTCCCTGACTGGCTGACTGATTGAGTGATCATAGTTAGAGTGACTGAGTGATCACTTTGACACGATTGGGCCGCTGGATCAGGGGACCAATAATGTCCCTGAAGTTACATGATTTGTTGGCCGAGCGCTGAGAAGAGTGAGGGAGAGCGCACAGTTAAACCACCCCAAATAACAATCACTCTGACAAAACACTCACTGGCGAATTCAAAAAGGATTGCCTGGCTTTTGTGGCCATTAGACTTGCACTGATAAGACAAAAACAAATCGTGTAATTCTCAAAGCGCCTGCAAAGGGTGAAATGAACCCCTAACTGTACTACCAAGTAAATAGCATCTTGGTGCTCTGGTGCTATATCCCTTTTTTGATTTAACTGAGACCGAAATCATTCGCCATTACAGGTTGCCAGATCAAACAATTCTTTGCTGTACATGATGACATCAAGGATGACTTTGAGCTTATTGCACTCAGCTGCAAAACGTTATGGGTGTGTTTGCTCTGTTATATTATTAGCACAGTATCTTTTGTGAATCGGACCTTGAGATGGGGCAGATTGTGGATGCAAGTGATCTGCAGTTCATGGTGCTATCAGCAGTCACAATCTATTCTTTGTGAATTCACCTGTCAAAAAAGAGAGACATCCGGAGATAGAAACAGATGAAAGAGGAGGGGGAGTTAACAGCTGATTAGAATAGTTATAATTACAATTAAGTTCTCTATCAAATCAAACATGCCAAGATATGAGTGGAAAGTGTTGTTCTTGCAACTGCATTTATACCCTTTTTTATTACTTGAACATAGCTTAACCATTTCATCCGATTTACTACTTCAATACACTTTAACAACAAATATTACTGAGACCACTACAGAAAATTGCAGATGAAAATTTAATATCAACAAATTCACATTATAGACACTACCACTGACTATGCCTGTAACAAATTGGCCACAAATTCAAACATTGACCATACCGAAGGTCAAGGGTTTTTTTTTTTCAAGATGGCGGCCGTGAGGCTTGCCCTGGTACCTGCACTGCTGTTGTGTCTTGCACATTTGTCTATGATTTATGTCAGAAAAGCATCATGTCTATGGAAATACAATGAGAAGTTGCTGTACATAAAGAGGACTACATTTTGGTGATTTGGGAAAATCGGTCAGCATTTCTGCCAACATTCCAGAGGATATACTGGTTGTAAACAACACTGGATTGCCACCCTGGGGAAATGCACCTAGCACAGGGAGATGGAGAACAGTTTGTAACTTGGTACATCCTTTTGTACCAAGTTACAAACAAATATTGGTGCTTTTGTGAGTAAACCGTATTAAAATCCTTTGAATCGCATATGAGAGGATACTAAAAAATAAAATAAAAAACAGGTGAGACTTTAAATGTGTCATAAACTCTAAATTTTATGTTGACAATTGGTTATTAATGGTAAATTGAATTCCTTGGGGTGACAAGAACCATATTCTTAAATGTCTGAACCTTTTAAAAAGGCTTTCACATGAAACCCCTTTGCTCATTCTTGCCTCGTTTGATCTCTCAAGGCTCAGCATTAAGGATTCCAGAGTAAATAAGGGTAACAGTTCTCACATTCACCAAAATAGCAAGTTAAACAGCGATGTTCTGTTTTGAGATAACTTGTTATATTTGTCAGGTAAACACAGTCTCTCCATTGCCAACATTTTCTAGTTTGTGTTTAAACCTCTAAAACAGTTTTAATTTGGTGGCTTCATCTAACCAATTACTTATTTAGCTAAAAGCCTTCAGGAAAATATTTTAGTTGTATCCCCATGTTTGTTGTTGAATTGAACAATTAACTTTTAATTTTTGATCAACATTGAGTTTAACTCGAGTGTTTAGTGTTGGGGGGGTATGTATTGGGGTTGTTATTTTGTTTTATCTTTGTCATTAAGTGGTTTAAGATAATGGGCAGCATGGTGTCACAGTAGTTAGCGAGGCTGCCTCACAGCAAGAAGGTCCTGGGTTCGAGCCCTGGGGTAGTCCAACCTTGGGGGTCATCCTGGGTTGTCCTCTGTGTGGAGTTTGCATGTTCTCCCTATGTCTGCGTGGGTTTCCTTCCACAGTCCAAAGACATACAGGTCAGGTGAATCGGCCATACTAAAATTGTTCCTAGGTGTGAATGTGTGTGTGTGTGGGGGGGGGGGGGGGGGGCTGGGATAGGCTCTAGCATCCCGCGACCCTGAGAGCAGGATAAGTGGTTTGGATAATGGATGGACGGATGGATGGTTTAAGATATAGATTTGCTTTTATGGGCAAACAATGTAATAATCCCTCACAGGTGGCTTTTGCCCCGAATTATACCCCGTCTTGAAGCTGCAGTTAAGGTGAACCATGTTGCTTTCTCATATGTAAGCATGTGCATGTGTCTGTATGATCCCAGCAGGTACTGTGCAGAAACAACCAGGACAGTTCCTCACAGAGCCCGCACATACACTCACTGGCCACTTTATTAGGTACACCTTGCTAGTACCGGGTTGGACCCCCTTTTGCCTTCAGAACTGCCTTAATCCTTCGTGGCATAGATTCAACAAGGTACTGGAAACATTCCTCAGAGAGTTTGGTCCATATTGACATGATAGCATCACGCAGTTGCTGCAGATTTGTCAGCTGCACATCCATGATGCGAATCTCCCGGTCCACCACATCCCAAAGGTGCTCTATTGGATTGAGATCTGGTGACTGTGGAGGCCATTTGAGTACAGTGAACTCATTGTCATGTTGAAGAAACCAGTCTGAGATGATTCGAGCTTTATGACATGGCGCGTTATCCTGCTGGAAGTAGCCATCAGAAGATGGGAACACTGTGGTCATAAAGGGATGGACATGGTCAGCAACAATACTCAGGTAGGCTGTGGCATTGACATGATGCTCAATTGGTACTAAGGGGCCCAAAGTGTGCCAAGAAAATATCCCCCACACCATTACACCACCACCACCAGCCTGAACCGTTGATACAATGCAGGATGGATCCATGCTTTCATGTTGTTGACGCCAAATTCTGACCCTACCATCCAAATGTCGCAGCAGAAATCGAGACTCATCAGACCAGGCAATATTTTTCCAATCTTCTATTGTCCAATTTCGGTGAGCCTGTGCGAATTGTAGCCTCAGTTTCCTGTTCTTAGCTGACAGGAGTGGCACCCGGTGTGGTCTTCTGCTGCTATAGCCCATCTGCCTCAAGGTTCGACGTGTTGTGCGTTCAGAGATGCTCTTCTGCATACCTCAGTTGTAATGAGTGGTTATTTGAGTTACTGTTGCCTTTCTGTCAGCTCGAACCAGTCTGGCCATTCTCCTCTGACCTCTGGCATCAACAAGGCATTTTCGCCCACAGAACTGCCACTCACTGGATATTTTCTCTTTTTCAGACCATTCTCTGTAAACCCTGGAGATGGTTGTGCGGGAAAATCCCAGTAGATCAGCAGTTTCTGAAATACTCAGACCAGCCCGTCTGGCACCAACAACCATGCCACGTTCAAAGTCACTTAAATCACCTTTCTTCCCCATTCTGATGCTCGGTTTGAACTGCAGCAGATCGTCTTGACCATGTCTACATGCCTAAATGCATTGAGTTGCTGCCATGTGATTGGCTGATTAGAAATTTGCGTTAACGAGCAGTTGGACAGGTGTGCCTAATAAAGTGGCCGGTGAGTGTATAGTCTTTCACACATCAGTCAAACCTTTTGGCAATTTAGGGAGTTCCATTCACTTGCAGTAACATACATGTCTTTAGACTTTGGGAGTAAAGTGAAGTACCCAGAAGACTCCCATGCAAACACTGGTGCCAACTTGTCAGCAACTTTTTGGGGACATTTTTTTTTTAAATAAATGGACACAAATTGATTATAGATAACTAAACAAATGGTAGAAGACTGTGATATGACAAAAAAAAGTTAACTAAACAAAATACTTGGCTTCTGTATCTCTGTGACACTGTGGTGTATCACGTACAGGATCTATTTTTGCCTTTTTGATGGTAAGGTAAATTAGACAGGCAACCAGTACCTCCATACTAGGTACAGGGCATGTGTTGTCCCTAAGTTCACCTAAAAGCAGTTCAAATTGCATGTCACAATTTGATCCCATCAGCTATAAAAAACATGGGGGACATTATGCAATATCTGAAATCCTCCTCCTGCTCCCTTGATATCCTGCCAGCAGGCTTTTTTTTCCCAAAAATGTTTCTAATTTCATGCCCTCAGATCTTCTACAAATTGTCAACACATCTCTTCTCTCAGGTTTCTTCCCACAGGCCCTAAAAAATGTAGTCATTAAGCCACTCTTAAAAAAGAATAATCTAGACACCTAACTAATGAACAGTTATAGGCCCATATCAAATTTCGCATTTCTGAGTAAAATAATTGAAAAAAGCTTTTTTTCCCAGCAGCTATGTTACGTTTCACGAATGAAGACCAGAGGCCAGTGAAGCGAAACCCAAAAGGACAGACAGACAACAGAGCTCCGGGATAACCCGAAGGGCGATTTAATGCTGTGAAGAAAAACAAACAAAACTGCCAAAGGGGATAATGACAGGTGAGTCTCAGGTGGGCGTTGTTGAGACGATGCGCGCCAGGCTACCAAAGTCCGAATGGGTAGAGCAAGGGGTTGTCCGAGGAAGTCCGGGTCCGAGATCCAGGAAGTCAAGTCTGAAAGGAGGGGTCCAGGTAGAGAGACGCGGAGGGAGATCGCTGGAGAGGTCCGGGAAAAATGTGAAGGTCGCTAGGGACGAGGGAGACGCGGGGAGCCGTGGAAGTCGCAGAGGGAGAGTCGCAGGGTTAAGTACGTCGAAGCCCGGAGAGACGTTGTGGCAGGCTTCTTGTAGAGGGCTGCCTGATTGCCGCAGGTGTGCCTGATAGATGATGGCAAACACCTGGTGCAGCGCAGCGCTCGTCTCCTCAGAGCGCGAGCCGAGCACTCGGATGTTTCCGGCACGTCCGAGCTGAGCTAGTGGCTTGAACGTGCCGGGGAGGCAGCTCGGGGCGATGTAACCACAACAGGACCCCCCCCTCCTACGGACGGATTCCAGATGTCCCAAAACCAAAAGGATCCAGCAGGAAGGACAGAGGGGCGCAGGGGGAGGACGAATGGGGCCAGGGATCTCAGGCGGGCGGCCCGAGGGCTGGGAACAATCGGGCGGGCGACCAGGATGTAGGAGGCAGAGCATCTCCGGCGGGGGACCCGAGGGTTGGGACCGATCGGGAGGGCGACCAGGCTTCGGAGGCGGCGGAATGGCCGCGGGGCAAGCTGGACTCGAAGGCGGCCTGGCAGCCGTGGGACTAGCAGGACTCGGCGGCGGCGTGGCAGCTGCGGGGCTAGCGGGACTCGGTGGTGGCGTGGCAACCGCGAGGCAGACGAAACTCGGAGGTGGCGTGGCAGCCGCGGGGCTAGCTGAACTCGATGGCGGCGTGGCAGCCGCAGGGCTAGCTGAACTCGAAGGCGGCGTGGCAGCCGCGGGACTAACGGACCTCGGAGGCGCCTCGGGGACGCTGGGCAGCCAAGCCCAACTGGTCGGGGTGGGCGTCGCCAACACAGGTGGCGCTGTCTGGGTAGGTAGCGGCCGCTGGAGAGCGGTGGTGGCGACCATCATCTGCTGCTGGATGGAATGGAGGCGGCTGGCAGCGTCCTGCCCGTCAGCTGGGTGGTCGAACACTAGACGGAACTCACGGCGGAAGGCACCATAGTCCGAGGCGAGCCGCTCGGTATGGCCAACCGCCGCTATGGCCCAGCTGAGGGCTTTGCCGGTGAGGAGGGACATAACAAGGGCTACCTTTGTCTCTCCTGTCCTATACCTGGCTGGCTGGTGTTTGAACAGGAGCTCACACTGACCAAGGAAACCCCTGCACAGCTCGAACTCCCCGCCGAAGGCCTTGAGGCAGGGAAGGTTAGGCTCGAACCGGGGGTCCAGTGGGGGTTGACTCAGAGGAGGGGGAACCTCGGGACCAGGAACGGGGAATCCGGAGGCCGGGCTGGGGGCAGGGACCGGGGCCAGAGCAGGGTGGTCGCTGATCTTGGACACTGCAACAGTCAGAGCAGCGATCTGCGCGGAGAGTGAAGCAAGGGTGCTCGCCGAGGTATGCGAGTTTGCCTGGATCCCACTGATTTCTCCAGTGATCTGGGAGAAGACAGTGCTAAGCTCAGAATGGAGTTGGGTGAGTTGAGCGCCGTGGTTCTTTACCACTACCTCAAGAGCTATAGGGTTCAGGGGCTATAGCTCCGTGAGCGACCGCCTGCCCCTCGGGTTTGCTTTGGCTCATTCTGGCTTCGACGTTCTGTTACGTTTCACGAATGAAGACCAGAGGCCAATGTAGCGAAACCCAAAAGGACAGACAGACAACAGAGCATCGGGATAACCCGAAGGCGATTTAATGCTGTGAAGAAAAACAAAAAAAACTGCCACCGGGGATAATGACAGGTGAGTCTCAGGTGGACGTTATCGAGACGATGTGCGCCTGGCTACCAAAGTCCAAATCGGTAGATCAAGGGGTTGTCCGAGGAAGTCCGGGTCCGAGATCCAGGAAGTCAAGTCCAAAGGAGGGGTCCAGGTAGAGAGACGCGGAGGGAGATCGCTGGAGATGTCCGGGGAAAAATGTGAAGGTTGCTGGGGACGGGGGAGCCATGGAAGTCGCAGAGGGAGAGTCGCAGGGTTTAGTATGTCGAAGCCCGGAGAGACATTCTGGCAGGCTTCTTGTAGAGGGCTGCCTGATTGCCGCAGGTGTGCCGGATAGATGACGGCAAACACCTGGTGCAGCGCAGCGTTCGTCTTCTCAGAGCGCGAGCCGAGCGCTCGGATGTCTCCAGCACGTCCGAGCTGGGGGAGTGGCTTGAACGTGCCGGGGAGGCAGCTCGGGGCGGTGTAACCACAACAAGCAAATTACCTTTTGGCACTAAACAACTGGGACTGCTCTTGTTAAGGTCTTTATGACAGTTGCTTAAACACAGACAGTGGCAGAATCTCAGTCCTGGTATTATTGGATCGCAGTGCTGCAGTTGACACAGTGGACTGCAACATATTTACTGGACCAATTGAAAAACTGGGTGGGACTTTCTGGCATAGCACTAAACTGGTCGGAATCCTACTTAAAGGACAGGGACTACTTTGTGTCTATAGGTAATTACAAATCTGAGCATACAAAAATGGCCTGTGGAGTTACCCAAGACTCCATTCTGGGGTCGCTTCTGTTAAATATCTATATGCTCCCACTATTCCAGATTACGTAAAACAAAAAAATAGCTTACCATAATTATGCAGACGACTTGCAGATTTACATGACCATATATCACCAGGGGACTATAATCCCATACACGCACTGAGTAAGAGCATTGAACAAATCAATGATTGGACGTCTCAGAATTTTCTTCAATTAAACAATGATAAAACTGAAGTAATTGTCTTTGGAGCCAAGGAAGAATGACTAAATCAGTCGGTAATGGTAAAAACCCTGAACCAAGCCAGGAATTTTGGTATAGCCATGGACTCAGACCTGAATTTAGATAGCCACATTAAGACAATTACAAAGTCCACCTACTGTCACATGATGAATCTATCAAGAATTAAAGAATGTATGTCTCCGCGGGTTTTGAAAAACTTGTCCATGCATTTATCTTCAGTCGACAAGACTACTGTAATGGTGTCTTTGCAGGTCTTTCTAAAAAAAACTGATCGAACAGCTGCAGCTGATTCAGAATGCTGCTGCTTGAGTCCTTATGAAGACCATAAAGGTAGATCACATCACTGCAGTCCTGAGGTCACTACATTAGCTCCCTGTCCATCAAAGAATTGATTTTAAAACTATGTTCTTGGTTTATAAAGCACTGAATGGTTTAGGGCCAAAATATATTTCTGACCTACTGCTACACAATGAACTACCCAGACCGCTCAGATCGTCTGAAACAGGTCTGCTTTCTGTCCCCAGAGTCAAAAGTAAACATGGAGAGGCAGCTTTCAGTTTTTATGCACCATTTGGAACAAACTCCCTGAAAACTAAAGGGCTGCTGCAACTCTCAGTTCTTTTAAATCTAGGCTGAAGATTTTCCTCTTTGCCACTGCCTTTTATTAAATAAAGCTTGAAGCTTTTGATTTTCATCTTACACTGCACTGTAACTTTTACTCTCTTGTAATTGTTTTTTAAACATTTTATTTATTGCCTTATGTTACTTCTCTTGATGCCTTTTGTGGTTTGTGTGGAATATTTTGAATTGCCTTGTTTATCAAATTTATCAGTGTAGCTGTGCTATATTGATAAATTTGCCTTGCCTTGGTCAGGGACACACGGGAATGTTGGCCCTAATATGCATGTCTTTGGATGTATTTTTAACTAATAGGCAACAAATAGCTGGAATAAACTTCCAGAAGATTTGAGACTTGTTCCAACACTGACCACTTTTAAATCCATATTAAAAACGTTTATGTTTACCATTGCTTTCTGCTAAACTTCAGCTCGTGCACTTTGACTTTTGCAAAGTTTGAAACCTAGCATTACATGTTGATTTTATTCTTTTATTCTTTAAATGTCTTTTTATGATTTTTTAAGTCCTTTTTATTGAATAATGTTTTTTTTATTATTTTTTATGTGAACACGTTGAGTCTGCCATGTGTATAAATGTGCTATATAAATAAAGTTGCCTTGCCTAAGATAAGATGCATTGAGATGTTCACCGCTTGTCATGGATCTCTTGATGAGCTCTTGTTGATCCAGGCTCTTGAAGTGTCTCTTCAGTTGAAGCAACTTTAACCAGCTTCAGACGAAACAGATTTTGGTTTGCTGCCTGGAATTACAAACTTGTCCATTTTTTATGGTTAAAGCTTGCAGGACTGTAGTCCACAGCAGCACTTGATGATTTTAACTTTTACTGACTTGATCATGTTACATTGATGGGATGTTTGGACACTGTGTGTTCTGAAACCCAATAAAATCTCATATTGTCAATATTTTTGTTAATGATGAATGTCATTGGTTTCCCTGTCATTATATTTTGTTAATTGTCCGTTACCTTTTCACAATTCAGACCTTAGCCATATTCAGTTTCAATTATTTATTTCATTCTACTATGTTTTGATGGTTTAATTATGACCTTAAACCGTATTAATAATGGGTCCATTTGACTAGGGCGTGTCAAAGAACCAGCACTGACAGTATTATCGACAATTGTTAGTTCTGGCTCTGTCTGTCTATCTGTCAATGCTGATAGGTTTGCTTTCACACCTCACTCAAATGGACCCCAATCAATTTTATTAGCAGCTGTGTTTATGCTGCTATGCTAACAACACATTGTTCCAAGACCATCCTGACATGTATTAACCTTTAGATGGTGTTTAACGTGTGTATCAGCAAACTCACTAAAATGGTCTATGGTTTAGTTAATCTTTAATGAAGTTAGCAATTTCATGGATGGAACAATGATATTTTAATTCAGTCTAGCAGGTGGGGCAGCGCCACACTAAAAAAAAATCATCCACCCAAAAACATAGTTCCTCCTCATAAACAATTTTTCTGTGTTAATACATCATAATTTACATTGCAATAACTATTACCTAGTTTTTGTACGATAAATGAACCAAACTAGATAACAACTTTTGATCTTTGAAAGTTAAAATCGTCAGTTCAGTGATTCCGTCTCAATTTAGTGTGTTGCACAATATTGGAGCGTGAGACTTCAGCGCCGCGCTTTCGCTAGCAGATTTATTATGGAGCCTTGTGGTTAAAGATGGGAACAGCAATAAGTGACAATAGAGGCTCATTGGGGCAGAAATGAGTCTGCCCTACTCCTGTACTCTACAGACTTCTACTGTTTTCTTGAGTTGGTCCGCACGTTTAGACTACTGCAGAAACAGCGACCAGCATTGTTAGACCTCGCAGGGACGGCTGGTATAAATGGGCTAAGCCCTATTTTTTGCAATAAAGATGAGAAAATTATTGTTTCAAACCTTAGAACCGATTATTTTAGATTTTGGTGGAACCTAAGAGCCGCAACAGCTCTAAATAGTCACAAGGAAAATACAAAATACATCTAAATGGACTAATTTCTTACAGCCCAAACACAATTGCATCAGCTTCTATTCATCTTGGTGTTACGTGACTGACAGGTGTATTGGCAGGCCCCCTTGATTTGCTGATCATTTGGGCTAAATTCAGTCAGTCCACAGGCCACTGACTTTTGACCAATGACAGTTCATACAGTGAAGCGCTACTTGTGTGAGAGTTGGAAGGGAGAAAAGCGAGCGAATGTGACAATGGCGGCCGCGGGCGTTAGCATGAACGAGGTGGATTATTTACTTTCTCATCCATTTTCTTCAATGTCTTTGGAGGAAAAATTGGAAGTGAAGAGACCGGGGACACATCGTCCAAACGATGTTCAAATAACACAAAAGAACAAACGACAAAATCGTAAGTTTTGTGTTACTTGGTTTCAACGAAATGACTGGCTAACGGCAGGTGTAGCCTAGGCCCAGACACACCAAGCCGACTGTTGTGTCGCCTCACATCGCCTGCCGTCTGGGCCAAAAAGTAGCACTTGAACACACCGCAAAGACTACTGCCGATGACCCTGATTCACTAGCTTAGCACCGAGTCGCTAAACTGAACAGCCAATCAAAGTGATCTCTCTCACCGACGGGCTCCGCCGATTTCAACATGCTGAATCGGCCGAAAAGCTGCCGTCAGGGGTCCGACTAGTGCCGACTGTGCCCGACACTGTTGTGGGTCGGAAAGGAACCAGTGTAGGGGTCCGGCAGGGTCAAGCCAGTAGGCATGTTTATTTCTATTCAGGGAAGGGAAATGCGGGATGTGTATGGTGCAACTAGAGTCCTGGATGTGGGGTGTGTAAAAGACTACGTGTCTGTGTGCAGGGCGAGTGTGGTGCAGGAATGTAAATGACTGGAGGGTGTTTGTGCGTGTTGGTGAAGCGCAAGTCCAGGAGTAGGGCTTCTGCGGGAGGCAGTGTGGGAACACAAGGGACGCGAGGAAGACGGAGCCCGAGAAGCACCGACACCGGGGGGTTCTGGGAGGACGGGGGAGAGAGACACAGAATTAGACTCAGGGATCACAACACAGGAATTGCAGGAGAAAACACAGCCAAAGAGTCTAGCGATCTACTGGGTAACTACCGTACTAGACACAATCTGGCAACGACTGCACGTCAGCGTCCTCTCTTATAGCTGGCTGCAGATTGGCCTCAGGTGCGCTGATCACCGATGAGCCTCTGGTGCGTAGCTGCGCTCTCAACGAGCGCGCTGATTGAACCCTGCTGGTACTCAGGCGGAGACGCGCCTTGCGTCTGGACCACAACAGACACACCGCAAAACTAGGGTCACAGACACTCGCCGACGGCCCGACAGGCCTGGTGTGTCAGGGTCCTAATTTCTGTTTCCCGTGCTTGCTTTTTTGGGGGACACGGCTCGGACCCAACAAGGAATTGTGGATTTGAAACATTTATCCGACAAAATTAGGAAACATGAATGCAGCGCAAGTCACATTGGAAATAGCGTAAAGCTATCAATGCTAGATAAAGTTAACATCGCCTGTCAACTCGATGAGGGCCACCGCATCTCTATACAGAGGCACAACGAGCTGGTAAAGAAAAACAGGCATTCATTATCACGGATTGTGGACTGTTAAATTTTGTGGGGCACATGTTTCTGGACCTCGTTGACCAGTTCACTTTTTTGGATAGCCAGTTAGCTGATCACCTGTCAAACACAGGTTGCCAAGTACATGTCTAAGACAAGCCAAAATGAGTTGCTTGATTGTATGTTAGCTGTTTATGGACAAAAATTGGCTTATGAAATATCGCAGGTACCATTTGTGGCTGTGCAAGCTGATGAGACAACCGATGTGACGTGTAAGCCAGTGCGTAATTGTGCTCAGGGAACAATCTGAGAACAATCTTCTGAGCACTTTTTATGAAACACTAAAATTAACTCAATTAGCCATCACAACCCCCATGACATCTGCAGAGTCAGAGAGGTGTTTCAGTACACTTAAGAGGATCAAATCATTCCTCCGAAGTACTATGGGACAGGATAGGCTGAACGCCCTGGCTATGCTGTCTATTGAGCGGGACTTGATCCAAAAATCACCGGACTTCAATGACATGGTGATGAATCTGTTTGCATCCCCGAAATGTCGTCGATGTGAGCTTCTCTTCAAATAAGGTAGGCCCAAGTCTCTTAAAAGACCATCAGACATATATAGCTTTCCTGCCTACATATTGCTTGTCTCTCTTCTATAATAGCCGTTATTTTGCTGTGCTTACCAAATTGTTTTATTCGGGACATGTTTGACACAGTGTGTTGCAAAACAGTTGTAATAAAAACAGTTGCAGTATTTATTGGCACGTTGGGACACGTTTTGTTGCACATCCTTAGGTGAGCCCTTTTCTGACATTGTAGGCTACGTGATTCTGCACTCTGTTCTGTCATGTAGCATATCATTCCATCATTCTTGCATGTGTTGTTGTTGTTAAAAATGGCATGTGCCAATGTGTACAGAGAAAAATAGTCAACGTGTGTGTGTGTGTGTGTGTGTGTGTGTGTGTGTGTGTGTGTGTGTGTGTGTGTGTGTGTGTGTGTGTGTGTGTGTGTGTGTGAGTGAGAGAGAGGGGGGGGAAGAGAGTTGTTTGGCATCAGGCCATTCTTATACTTCTCTATAGTGTTGTAGAGCACTTGATATATTTAACAAGGTCTATAGTGTCATTGCTCTAACTTGGTATCTCAGATGTTATGTTGCTGTTGCTGCAGTTTGAATTGTGGATGGGTATGCTATATTTGTTAGCCCACCCACCCAAGCACCAGCCATCACTGGTAGAGTTTATTTTAAGAAACTGATTTGAATGACTACAATTACATGACAAGTTAGTAGTTCAGCAGCTTGGCCCTGATAGACCAGACATTAACATTACTCAGCAAACAAAGGACAAAGGGAAAACCTACAACAGGACATTTTCAAGAACATGGTATGAAAAGACAACATGGTTATGTGGTTGCTCAACACGGAATACAGTATTCTGTTTCCCGTGCCTATTTTCCGGTCATCTGTAGCTGGGTCAGGACAATGGGATATATGGACTAACACAGGCTGAGTGATTTGAAGCCCTTTTCAGAACGGACTAAGAAACACGAGTCAAGCAAAGCACATTTACATTGTGCTATGAAACTAGCCCTGCTCGGTCGGTCAAGCTAACATAGCAGCACAGCTTGACGAGAGCTACCATGTGAGTGTGCGGAATCACAATAAGGAGGTGGACAAAAACCGGCACACTGTGTCAAAGCTTATTAGACTGCATACAATTATGTGGAGCATTTGAACTAGCCCTTAGAGGACACGACGAGACCGAATCATCCGATAACCCTGGCGTCTTCAGTGGCCTTGTGGATTTAGTTTCCTCGTTGGATACTGCAATGCAGGATCGCCTAGAAAAGGCATTGGGTTTTCAAAGGTACGTCCAAAAGTATCCAGAATGAGCTACTCGATTGCATGCTAGATTACCTGCAACTGTCATGTCCTTCTCATAATTAAAAAAAAAATTGGGAGTAAGCTATTTTTAGACATTGCTTTAGTTTTTTGTCTCTTATACTTGGGTTAAAGAATATACTATTGTTCATCTTTGAAATGTGTTGGCTACTGCGGCGTTATTTGGGCTGCTGGCTGGTATGTAGTATGTACTGTCTATTCTCTAATATCGTAATTATACTTAATTAATATAGGTATTTAATGTACTTAATTATTAAAATAACGATATCAAAAGTATAAGGATACAAAGTATAAAGTATAAGGATACAAGCGGCTGAAATGAGTTTCCTCTGTAGGGTGTCTGGGCTCAGCCTTAGAGATAGGGTGAGGAGCTCGGACATCCAGAGGGAGCTCAGAGTAGACACTGCTCCTTCGCGTCGAAAGGAGCCAGTTGAGGTGGTTCGGGCATCTGATTAGGATGCCTCATGGGCGCCTTCCTTTGGAAGTTTTCCAGGCACGGCCATCTGGGAGGAGACCCTGGACCCAGAACTCGCTGGAGAGACTACATGTCCAATCTGGCCTGGGAACGCCTTGGGATCCCCCAGGAGGACCTGGAGGGCGTTGCTGGGAAGAGGGACGTCTGGAGTGCCCAACTAAGCTTGCTACCACTGCTACCCGACCCCGAAGAAGCGGCTGAAGATGAATGAATGATATCAAAAGTGGGCGTGGCTAGCGATTCAGGAGCGGGAGCCTGTGTCTGCCCCACTAGTATTTATGGCCACGGGCCGCTACTGCTAACAGATATATGTTAAACTTATAAAATGCTTCTCCAGTATTATTAGTGAGACGGTATCTGACCCTCCCCCTAATGCGTTTGCATGCTGACACAAGAAGAGCATGCAAACTCCACACAGATGGATTGGAATTGAACTCAGGACCCTCTTGCTGTCATGCAACAGTCCTAAATTCAGTGCTTACCACTAAGCCACAGTAGTAATCATGGGACTGGGAACTCAGATGGTGTTTTAACAAGAATATCTTGTTTACATCTCAGAATATAGAAAGTAATAAAAGCTAATAGACTTTAAAAAATACCCCAGACATTATATATGCTCAAAGATGATTTGGAGCCTACAACATAAGCAGCAGTGTGATCCCTCCAGTGATAAATCTCCTTTCTGTACAACAAATTGTGGTGCCCATCAATTTCTGCATGCAGTAATGACATTTGCTGCCATGTCACAAAGTTTGACAAACTTATCAATAGGGCCCACAGATGTCTTCACTTGAATTCAGACCACACAGATATGCAGTTGCAGTAATAAAATGGCTTTAAGTAAACGCTTCTTCTTCTTTTGGCTTGTTCCTTGATTCCCAGGGGTCACCACAGCTGATTTAATAGTTTCCATCAGTACCCTGTGAGGGCACAGCAACGATGGCGGCCATTGTTAACATTGTTAATTAACATTTTTAATGGTTTTAAGTATTCTAAATTACCCAAATAAAGTATATTGTGGCACAAAATATAAATTTCTTCATATTAACTTGTGGCACATTAGCTAAATGTGCCCAAAGGTTTCAAATCATTCTCTTTTTGTATCTACCTCCAGGTCATTTTGACCATAGATAGTGATGGCATATATTTAAGCCCACCATAAACCATACAGATTGAGCATGTTGGAGGACCAGCCCCCTATTTACCTGACAATAGGTTACTGGGTGAAGGGAAAAAGGGATAGACACATATCTACAACTGCAATCTTTCCAGTGTCCAAAGATTCTTTCAAAGTTAAACCCATTTGTGTGTTCCATTTCAGGTCAACATTGAAAAACATCATAGCCTTCTCACACTGTTTTTTCCACCTCTTTTGATATATCAGTTTTAAAGAATGATTCTTCTATTTTGCTATTCCTATTTCCTAATTAGATTTTACCCTTATTTTTCATGGCAAATGAAGTTTAACATTTATTCAGTTCATCAAAGTGAATATTGAAAGAATGCATTTGTTCTGTACTCATCTTCTCACCTATTTCATGCACAAGTCATTAAGATTTATAATTTTCTTTAATGATTGCTACTGTTACAGAGATCAGCAAAGCAATGGACTTGAGTTGCTTGGGCAAGATTCTTAACCCTATCTACTCCAGGACCCCTTTGAGGCATTAATAAAATTAACTTTTTTTTTGTGGAAATAAGAGATTTGTTAACTCCGTTTCTATTTTTCGCATAAATCTGGTGAAATAGACCAGTGTATAAAACAAGTCAAACATTACAACTGGTTTGTGGAGACCACATGAAATTCCATAACCGGGTTAAATTTTAATTTTCCCTCAAAAGCTATTTTATTACTCCTACATTTAGATTGATGTCTGAAATGAATACACTTCATTGGAAGTGATGTAATTATTCCCACTCATTCTTTTTAGTATTTGATGATGGTGGAGGACTTGGCCATCTAAGCCAGTTTATCAAGCTACAAGATTGTCCTAGAAATATGACTGATGAACAGTGAATGGAATAGTATGATTTAGAAACCCTGACTCAGAAGTGATGAAGCCAAATCCATGTTGGATTTGTTTCCAGAAATTTGCATGTGTTTTCTGCTCTGACATATGGCCATCAATTTTATGTGTGCTTGGGAGGAACAGTGGATGAAGCTCTTAAAGCTAAAGCCATGCCTTATTAATTTTGGGAGTATGTATGACGTGTATTTATTTATTTTTTTAATGTAAGAAAACGCCCCCCCTCCTTTCTACCCAATTGTATCCGGCCAATTACCGCACTGTTCTGAGCCGTCACGGTCACTGCTCCACCCCCTCTGCCAATCCAGGGAGGGCTCCAGACTACCACATGCCTCCTCTGACATGTGGAGTCGCCCGCCACTTCTTTTCACCTGACAGTGAGGAGTTTCACCAGTGGGACTAGCATGTGGGAGTAGCATGTGGGAATATCACACTATTCCCCCCCCAGTCCCCCCCCTCCCGAACAGGCGTCCTGGCTGACCAGAGGAGGCACTAGTGCAGCGACCAGGACACTTACCCACATCCAGCTTCCCATCTGCAGACACGGCCAATTGTGTCTGTAGGGGCGCCCACCGAGCCGGAGGTATCACGGGGATTCGAACCGGTGATCCCCGTGTTGGTAGGCAACGGAATAGACCATAGTCATAAAAATTAATCTAGTGAATCGTGTCCATGAGCACAACTGTCCAGCTTTTTTCGTGGTATGCAGAATGAAATTTAAACCCATGCATCTTAAATGGGAGCTTTTCTGAAGACTTTTTTCATGCTGGACTAAGCAACATTTAAACCACAGCATTTCAATTTGGAGATTTTCTTCGACTTTAGAGGGGAGCAACTCAGTCACCAGAATAAAATGTTGGCATTTTACATTTCTGCAAACCATGGATACATTAAAATCTCGATGTTTCTGAACCAAAAATATGTTTCATATCAACATTTCAACTTGTCGTCAATGTTGGTGGAGCCTGTGTCCACGTCATGTGCCTGTCAAGTTTCTCTCTATGAAAAGAAAATGAATGGCTGACATTCCTTTTATTTTTAGTGGAAAATGCAATATTTTAAGATAGTTTCAGCATTAAAATGTGTTTCGATAACATTTCTTGTGAGGAATGTGCATTCTATTTTCATAATCTTCGCTCAGTGAATGTATGTTTTAGTTATTACAAAACTTCTTTCAGGTCTCCCCAGAAAATTGTTGGAATGCAACGTTTCAGAAATTGAACACAACCATATTTCTAAAATACTTGCTAAAATATCCTAAATAAATCAACATTTGTATGCTTTTTTCAAATAAACAACCTAAATGCAGTGTAATTTATGTTTCTGGTGAAGTAAATTTTCTAAATATTCTGTGGATGTCTTTTTACGAGTCTATTTATAACCCTAGTTTACAAACCAGAAGAACTACAACTATGGTGCTGATTTGTATGAAGCTGCATGGCACAGCTCAAGGGAATTGTAGTTTTTAAAAACAGTTTATTCCCTAGAATTGGAAGTTGTATTTACTGAATTGACAGGGGGGGGGGATTAAGGGGATGGAAAACATTTGTGTGATCATATTTCAAATTTTAATTGTTTAAAGGGTGAAAATTCATTTTGACTATATTTGACAGTGCAGTGATAAATGGGGATGGTTGCGTCAGGAAGGGCATGTGGTGTAAAATCTTTGCCAAATCAAATATGCGGATCATAAATATGATTTCGATACCGGATCGGTTGAGGCGCAGATTACCAACGACCGCCACCGGTACTGTTAACCAGCAGGGTGCTGGTGGACACTATGCTACTGCTGGGCGAAGGTGAAACAGAGGGGGAAGGCATGTCCAGAGGCAGTGAGAGAGGAGGAAGGGTAGGCGTGTGGAGGTGAGAGTCAGAACTTTGAATGTTGGCACTATGACTGGTAAAGGGAGAGAGCTGGCTGATATGATGGAAAGAAGAAATGTAGGCATACTGTGTGTGCAAGAGACCAGGTAGAAGGGGAGTAAGGCCAGGAGTATCGGAGATGGGTTCAAACTCTTCTACCATGGTGTGAATGGGAGGAGAAATGGGGTAAGGGTAATTCTGAAGGAAGAGTATGTCAAGAGTGTGCTGGAGGTGAAGAGAGAGTCAGACAGAATGATGAGTATGAAGCTGGAAATCGAAGGTGTATTGCTGAATGTTATCAGTGCATATGCCCCACAAGTTGGGTGTGAGATGAAAGAGAAAGAAGAATTCTGGAGTGAGTTTGATAACATGTCGGAGAGGGACCCAAGGAGAATAGAGTGGTGATTGGAGCGGACTTCAATGGACGTGTTGGTGAAGGGAACAGAGGTGATGGGTAGGTATGGTGTCTAGGAGAGAAATGTGGAAGGACAGATGGTGGTGGATTTTGCGAAAAGGGTGGAAATGGCTGTGGTGAATACATATTACAACAAGAGGGAGGAGCACGGGGGTATATAAGAGTGGAGGAAAGTGCACACAGGTGGACTATATCTTATGTAGAAGGCGCGATCTGAAAGGGATTGGAGACTGCAAGGTGGTGACAGGGGAGAACGTAGCTAGGCAGCATCGGATGGTGGTCTGTAGGATGACTTTGGAGACCAAGAAGAGGAAGCGAATGAAGGCAGAGCCGAAGATCAAATGGTGGAAGTTGAAGAAGGAATACTGTTGTGTGGCGTTAAGGCAGGAGTTAAGACAGGCACTGGGTGGTAGTGGAGAGTTGCCGGATGGATGGGCAACCATTGCAGAAATAGTGAGGGAGACAGCTAGGAAGGTACTTGGTGTGTCATCAGGACAGAGGAAGGAAGACAAGGAGACTTGTCTGTGAATGTTCTCATTCACCCAGGTCATGGTTATCCAAAGGAGTTGAATCAAGTGCAACTGGACTTGCTATATATCCGTGAAGACGTTACGCCTCTCATCCAAGCGGCTTCCTCAGTTCATGCCTTTCTGACTAGACCAAGCTAGTCTGACTGGCTCGTGATGAGACTTAGAATTTATCCTCTTTGGAGTCGTTGTCAGAGCTATAGATGTCCATGGCTCTTTGTGTTCCGATGTTTACCAACGCCCGTCGCTAACAGAGCCATAGAGGTGAGTGGCTCTTCTATGGCTCTGTTTGCGATGGGTGTTGGTAAACATGCCCCAGCATGAAGGAAGCTGGGGAGACTCCTGTGGTGGCGTGTCGGGAAGCCTGGTAATGCAGAAGCATCTGGAGGAGGCTGGTGGTGAGCATGTACCCTTGTGCCAGGTGGGCCCTTATTCAATTTTTCAATGATTATTTCAGTCGTTCCACCCAGCCATTGGCAGCAGGGTTGTAAAAGGCTGTGCGGATGTGGCGGATCCCCTTCCCCATCAGATAGGAGGGCAGCTCGTGAGATACCATTTGGGGACCTTTGTTGGTCGTGATCCTCTTGGGCAGGCCCCAACGTGCGAACAGGGCGTCAAGAATGTTGATCAACGCCTTGGCTGTGACTGAGCCCATTGGTGTCACCTCGGGCCACTTAAAGTAGAGGTCAAGATCACGACGAGGAAGTGCTGGTGATGCGGTACCCCATGCAGCTCGCCGCAGACGTCAAGTTGCAGGTGCTCCCAGGGTTGGGACGGCCAGTCCAACGGCTGCATGGGTGGGGGTGGGGCTGGGGCCCTGGTCTTACCACTGAGGAGACAGGCAGTGCAGTCCTTGACCAGGGTCTCGATTTCCCTGTCGATGCCTGGCCACCACACAACATCGCGACATCACTGTTTGAGCCTGACTATGCCCAAGTGGCCTTTGTGCACCATAGCAAGGATATGCGCCCGAAGGGCACCTGGGGCCACAGTGCAGAGCCCGCGAGCAATGCAGGTGTCATTCCGACATGACAACTCATCCTTGACCCTGAAGTAGGGGAGCAGCTCATCTGGTACCCTCGCCGGCCAGCCCTGCCTGATGTAGGTCGAGAGTGTAGAGAGGGTGGGGTCGTCAGCTGAGGCATCCTGGAGCTCCTGCAGGGACACCGTCTCTTGAAGGGGTGTGTGGAGGAGCTGGACGAGGTCATGCTCAGCCTGGTCAGCCCAGAGGTGGGGCTGAGAGTGGGCTGGGGATCGAGCGTGATAGCAGGTCAGCCACCATGTTGTCCCGGCCTGATGTCAACTGCAGGCTGAAGTTGTACTGTTGCAGGCGGTCGGCCCAACGGTGGAGATGGAGTGGTTTGTGGCCGGTACCAGATGTGGCCATCAGGGTGGTGAGGGCCTGGTGGTCCATCCTCAGCGTGAATAAGAGTCTGTAGAGATACATGTGCAAGTGCTCACATGTCTGGAGGCATGCTAGGGCCTCCCGCTCCCCCACCGAGTACCTCTGTTCTGTGGGGCTGAGAGCTCGTGAGGCGAAGGTGATCGGCCACTCGATCCCGTCTTGCAGCTCGAACATCACAGCACCGATGGATGTGGCGGAGGTGTCACATGTGACAAGGGTGGGGCTGGCCAGGTCGAAGTATGCCAGAACTGGTGGTGAGGTGAGCTGGGACTTCAGGAGGTGCACCGCATCCAAGCAGGCAAGTGTCCAGAGCCAGGGCTCACCATGTTTCAGTAGCTGTCGCAATGGCATAGTTGTGGCCGAGTTCTGTGGAAGAAAGTGGAGGTAGAACGCTGTCATGCCCAGGAAGGAGGCCAACTGGGCGGTTGAGGTGGGCTCTGGGACCCGGTGGATGGCCTCTGTGTTCGAGTGGAGTGGGCACATGCCATCGGCCGAGAGGCAGAATCCCACAAACTCGATGGCTGGGGCAGCAAAGACACACTTCTTGCCATTGAGTGTGAGGTGGTGCTTGACCATCGCACTGAACACGCTGTGGAGGCGCTCATTGTGACTCTCAATGGTGGCCCCATGCACCACGATATCATCGAGGTAGATGGCCACACTTGGGATTCCAGCGAAGACGGAGGCCATGATCTTTTGGAAGCAGATGGGGGCAGAGCTTAGGCCAAAAGCCATGTGTTTGTAGCAGAAGACTCCTTTGTGGATGATAAACGCAGTGAGGTTTTGGCTCTCAGGGTGTAGTGGCACCTGGAGGTAGCCCTGGTTTAGGTCCAGTTTAGAGAAGACCGTGGACCCATGGAACTGGGCGGTGAGCTCCTCTGTCATTGGCAGGGGGTACTTGTCAGGGATGATGGCCTTGTTTACTGCTCTCAAGTCCACGCAGAGTCACAGCCCCCCAGATTTCTTCTTTGCCACCACAAGGTTTTAGATCCAGGGCAATGCATTCACCTGCTCGATGATGTCGCTGTCGAGCCTGCTCTGTAGCTCAGCAGAGATGTCACTGCGGAGAGCCAGGGAAGAGCGGCAAAGAGGCTGGATGACAGGTGTAACTTTCGGGTCTAACGGGCTGCTGAGTGAAGAGCTCGAGGCAGCCCACACTACTGAAAAGCGTGGGCCACTGTTACTGCCATGGGATGGCCACAGTGTGAACCTCTGAGCCAGTGGTGTCTAACAGGATGACACCGATGTCGTTGAATAGGTCGAGGCCTAGGAGGTTGGTCCCGTGGCATGTAATATTGAACCTGAAGACTGGCAGTGTCTTCTCTCCATATCTCACCGGCAGCTGGAGGGAGCCCACGATGTCAATCTCAGAGTTGGCATAACCACGCAGGGTGATGGTGGGTGGCCCCAGTGGCTAGTGGGAGAAGAACTGTGAGTAAGTTGCCAGGTTCAGATGGGACACTGTGGCTCCAGTGTCCAGGAGGAGAGGTAGGGTGACATCACCAACTATCAATGAGCATGTTTTAAATGGCACTCGTCCTGATCTGACATTGTGGATGATTGTGATACGTGGCTGGGAGTTTCTAGCCGGGGCAGACCTACAGACTTTGTGGAAGTGATTCAGTTTTCCACATTTGGAGCATGTTCTACCATGGACAGGGCAGGTCTGAGCTCTGGAGTTGTGTGTAGAAGAGCCACAATTCCAAAACGCCTGGTGCGGGAGGTCATGTGACTGAGAAGCTAGTAGTACACTCACCCCGCTGCTGTCTGCAGACTCTGCACTCATGCTGAGGGGTTGCATCTGTGAACTGTGCGCACCCATTTCCTGTGCTGGTGAGTTGGAAGTGGCAGACAAACTAGCAGCGCATTCCAAAGCCGATTTGACCTGAACCGCTAGTTGTAGAGCTGCTGCCAGTCTCAGGTCATTGTTTTCTAGCAACAGTCTTTCCCTAATCTTTTCACAGTTTGTGTGCAATATGAGGTGGTCTGTGATCATTTTGTCTTGTAATGCCCAAACTTTGCACGAGCTAGCCAAACCTCTTAGATTAGCTACGTATTGTGTCACTGACTCACCCGACTGTTCATTGGGTCCTGGGTAGCCCGGTTTGGCACGCCATCTGACCTCACTTCTGATCAGGGCCCGGAGTTCACATCCGAGCTCTGGACTGCAGTCGCTGAAAGTCTAGGGATGAAGCTGCACCCAACCACGGCGTACAACCCGCAGGGCAACGGTTTATGTGAGTGGTTTCATCGTTCTATGGAGGCCGCTCTTCGGGCCAGCCTCACAGACAGTAGCTGGGTCGACCGGCTCCATTGGGTCATGCTTGGCCTGCGGACCACCCCTAAGGAAGACCTCCAGTCCTCGTCGGCCGAGCTGGTTTACGGCCAGCCACTGCGGGTCCCGGGGGAATTTCTCCCAGAAGGCGCGGCACCCTGGTCTGCTGCCCGCCAACGGGCTGTGTTCCAGGACGCTGCTGGCGTTTTCACTCCAGTCCCAACTTTGCGGCACGGCCTCCCTCAGTCTTACATCCCCAAGGACCTGCAGTCAGCTGGGTATGTCCTCATCCATCATGATGCCCACCGTACCCCCCTGTGCCCCCCCCCCTACGATGGCCTCTTCCATGTCCTGGCGGCAGGGGCTAAGAACTTTGTTGTGGATGTCGGTGGTAAGCAGGAGCGGGTTGTGTGGACTGCCTCAAGCCGGCTCACCTGGACATGGACAGGCCGGTTCAACTGTCCCAGCCCCCTCGGCGTGGACGCCCCCCTGCCCCTAGACCCATCAAGAGGAGCCGTTTTGGCCGCATTATTCGTCCCCTGCCACGTTGATTTTCTTTTTTTTTTGTCATGGTGAATTCTGGGGGGCATGTGTAGTGACTGACTTGCAGGTTAAGTATTCACCATGCGGGCCAGAGACGGTCCCCTTTAAGACAGTGGGCGGGGGTTAACAAGGGGTATTGTGGGCAGAGACGAGGCTGAGGTTTGGAGTATAATGAACTGTGGACTTAGAGTTGGTTGGAGGAATAAACGACCCCACGGCTGTGTGGTGAAAAGGAGAAGTGGTCTCGTCTCTTTTCTTTCATCCTCCACAATATTATCATAAATAACTGGAAATCCTAGACCAATTTACTGATGCAAAAACTAACCTGTTGCTGCTTTGTCTGTCGCTTGCTCTCTCTTCCTCTTGTTTTGGATGGGTTTCCTCCCTGCCTGGACAATATGAATGTATTTATTTCATACGCATTTATTTAATGCATATGAAATTGCTTTGTTCTTGTTGTGTTGAATGAATGATCTTTGTATGGTTTACTAGATAGACGTAATGGTCACTGGTGGTAGATGATTGAGTTTTCATTTAAATCACACAGTTCACTGTTGAAATACTAAAATGGGAAAAGGGGGTAGGACTGGGAAGTTGTTTTTTTTTTACTTCTGCCTACTCCTTTTCGAACTGCTGTGATTTAAAACAAATGTTTGATGATGATATTGCTTGCTTGTTTTGATTTTTTCTCTTTTGTTTTCTTTTATTATACATTTTCTTTTTTTGTTAACGTTCGAAATAATGCAATTATATTACCTTATTACAAGCTGTTTATGCATGCTTACGTCTGTGCTCTCATCGATAACTAAAGAATACAGTGTTTCTCCTATATACTTTAGGAGCTCCTGCTGCATGTCTGGTCCGATTACATGTTTAATGAGTGCAGAGCATTTTGTCCTATGCAGTTTGAGATCTGTAGTATATGGGTTTGAACATATACACGGAGTAATACGGTGGTGAGCCTATACTATAGGTAATACGACGAGAGGCCAGTAGACGTGCTCTCAGGCGGATGTACACGAGTAGAACTGAGATTTTGTGAAAGGGGTTATTCCCCAATTTTGATTGATGATGCAGTAAAAAAAGCCCAGTTCCAAAATCGGTCTGACCTCTTAACGAAAAATAAAAAAACTAATATGGTTAAAAACAATCCCAGACCATGCTTCATCACACAATACAGCCACTGTGCCTCCAGGATGAAACAAATAATCAGGTCCAATTGGAAAATGATTAATAGTGATCCACTTCTAAAGGAAATTTTCCCAAATCCACTTATGACAGTGTTCAAAAAAGCACCGTCTATAAAAGACAAACTTGTCAGGAGTTACCTGTCAGACTCAAAAGAAAAAAACATGGTTGCATAAAGACCTTTGGGGAACTTATAAGTGCGGGTCATGTAAACACTGTGTGGGTGTCATTCAGTGCAAGACATTCCTTGACCTGAAAACCCAAAAAGAATACAAAACCAATGGCTTTATTAATTGTAATTCTGAGTTTGTTGTATATCGCCTACAGTGCCCATGTGGGTGCTTTTACGTAGGTAGGACAAAGAGGAAATTAAAAGAACGTTTTTCTGAACACAAATATGCAATAAGGATCAACAATGAAGATTATCCAATGGCCAAACACTATACAGAAATACACCATAACGACCCTTCAGTTCTAGATTTCAGTAAACAACTTTTAAAGTGGATACACAACAACTATTCCAGATTGCACCAACTAACATTTCTGACAAGCCCTAGCTAGTTGCTAGCTGAAAAACAGACCTCTGTGCTAGCATTAGCTGTTTAATGGAGATAGCTTAGCTAATCATCTTTACTTCCATATGCTCATTTAGCAACATACAGCACATTTTCATTGATTATTATTATGATTTTTACCTGAATTTCACTTCTTTGGTTGCAGCTCTGTGTGAGACTGTGTTGCATTGAGACAATGCTGATATGTGATGAGTTATGGAGGGAAACTCATTTTGACAGTTGAGCTTATTTTGTGTAGCGCCATGTGGTGGTCTGAATGTATAGTGACACAGTATTTGTATATTTGAACAACTTGATGCTAAAATCTAAAACAAAAATTAAAGAGATAACACTCTCCATGATGAACAGGGCATTTTTCTCACTTTTTTTGAATTTCCGCCTATTGTGTGCAGGGCTATATGGAAGATGTACAGGCACCAGGTGTCTTTGTACTCCATTTTACACATCATTAGGGGGGGGATTAATAATCAGGGGAC
This sequence comes from Lampris incognitus, assembly GCF_029633865.1. Taxonomy (NCBI): domain Eukaryota; kingdom Metazoa; phylum Chordata; class Actinopteri; order Lampriformes; family Lampridae; genus Lampris; species Lampris incognitus. The sequence goes on from NC_079215.1 coordinate 34,794,743, forward strand.
AATTAAAAATCAGTTTCAACTTCTTTTGTGTGCAATAAATAACAATTTATCATCAATGTCCTCTTTATGACTCAGAAAAAATATTTTTTGGAATACAAGAACAACTTTTGTGTTTTGTATGGGTATTTTCAATATTTTTGTGGGGCTCCTACCCTAAAATCCTTTAGTTGATCCTAGAGAAGCCTCATGCAAAATTTGGTGCTTTTATCCATTCCGTAACGGTACGCCCTAATATGTGCGCTAACCCTCTGGACTATTTCTGGGAAGTCTGAATCGAGTACTCTTATGATGTCTGACGGTGTAATTTCCTTCACATTGCTATGTGATGGCTAATTCCAATGGTGTCACCGCAGTCTACACAGGGATTCCTGTGGCCAACAATACTCCATCCAAGGTCTGTACGCTGTGCATAAGGCTGATTTTCTTTGCCAGACACAACTTCCCTTGGAAGTAGGGCTTGTGAACAGGTGTACCCAATGAACAGACCTACTTCGCAGTCTTGCAGAGGTGCCATGTCTTCTTGTAGGTGCTCTAGATGGGACCAAGCTTTTGCCGTTTCATCCGTTGGTATGTGAGTTCTGTTGGCTGGGATAAACACATGCGTGTAGGCTGGTGGTAAAGCGATCTTCTTACCAGAGTAAAAACCTCGGATTTGTAGGTCATTTACTCTTTGAAAGCTTACTACTGTTGTACTTGAGGTCACAGTAGAGAGCTTGAGCTTGACTTGTTCTTTTTTTGCTTCCAAAGCTTCAGCGACTTCACTTAGAACAAAGGTTGTGTCACTTTCAGAATTTCTCCAAATCCACCAGTAGCAAGAAAGCCACTTATGTCTGTCTGCCTGTGCTTCAAGGGAATTACAGTGAAAACATATTGGCTGCAAGCTACAAAAAGGGAATAGTCTTCAGTTCTTCCATATAACCGTTCACATAAAATTAAAGTCTTTTGTGACCAGCATAAGAGATTAGGATTAGGATACGCATGCACGGTTGTTGTTCTTTGTTCCTGAATAAAGTTCATAAAAAGGACTACCCGCCAGGCTCCTCATCAGTATAAACCACAATACGATCCTTCTGTGCAATTTCAATAACAAGCTCTCCCAAATGGTTCATGGTCAAAATGCTCGAATGGCAAGCAATGTGTGCTGCCATTTGTAACTCGGCTACCTTGACCGACCGGTCAATTTTCACCACACGTATGCCACTGTCAAACAATCTATGCATCTGAGAGCTAGAGAATGGGGCAGCATTTCGAATGCGTTTCTCCGTTTTGCTGTGGGTTTGTAGATCACCATGATGCACTCGAATCTCGGTTCCGCAGTACCGACAGAAAGCTTTGGTTTCATCCCCGGCCACACGCTCTATCCAACCTTTCAGGCCGTTATCACTTTCCCACTCCTTATTATATCTTTCCATATTTTGCCCACTTACCGGTTGTCATCTCTTTCTTCCCGGATTGATAGCTATGTAGCGTAGCTTCTGTTAGCTCAACAAGTCACTGAGAGCGGTAGTCAGGCAGGAACGCAGGATCCCTCTGTGTGCCAACCAGTGAGGGGCGTGTCCCATGGCCATGTGTGTAAGTGCTGATCTGGAGTCAGTTTGGCTTGTTTCTCACTAATGGTTAAGATTAAGATTTGAGTACAAATCGTATCAATGCTATAGTTGTATAAATTGCTGAATTTGAAATTGTTTAAATTAAAATAGTCTATTTTTAAATTATTTTATTTAAATATACAATTAATGTAATTTGCATGCAAAACCTCAATCTGCGGACAAAAAAACCAAAAAAACGACCCGCGGCTGCATCTTGAAAGTAACCCAACTCCGTGGGAAAACCGCAAACCTGGCAACTCTGGAATTCACCATCAAGAAAACAGGTGACGTAAACACAACACTGAAATTAACGTAAAACGATGCACTGTTGTAACAGTGCCAGATGTAACAGTGACCTATTTGCTGAAAGTTATTTTGTTTGTTTGTTTGTTTAGTCACCTTTACATATTGCGAGCCTGCTGACCATCAAGGGCATTACTACAGCCATTTCAAGTTGAAGTAGGTACACTACCACCAGAGGGCAACTATATCACATGTCCTTCCCCTGTAGTGAACATTGGCGAGTACGCTATGCTACAGAGCCCGCATTAGCATGTCTTAGCCGTGTCTCACACGTTAACACAGACACAGGGCACAGCCCAGACAGACTTTTCATTCCTTTTATGTGACATTCTCAGAGCTGCATGATTTTTTTTTTTTTTTTTTTGATAGGTGCAATGTAAAGCACTTTCACATGTTCATTAAGTATCGAGTTTTGCATAATGACAGTAGTGTCTTAAAACCTTGGTATATCTGTATTTATTTATGTATCTATTTGTTTTTATTACAAGAATACCTTACAACCCTACTCTAAACATAAAAGCAAATGTATTACTATTCACAAGAGGCAGCATGTCTCAGGGGGTAGAGCGGGTCGTCTAGTAAATCCCTGGTTCCTCCAGAGAGCATGTAGAAGTGTCTTTGAGCAAGACACTGAACCTTTAACTGCTCCTGATGAGCAGGTTGGTGCCTTGCATGGCAGCCTCCACCATCACTGTATGAATGTGTGTGTGAATGGGTGAATGTGAGGCATACACTGTAAAGTGCTTTGAGTGGTTGGTAGACTAGAAAAGCACTATATAAATGCAGTCCATTTATCATTTTACTACAGAATGGCTTAAACAGAAGAAATTTTACATTTTGGAATATCCAAGCCAGAGTTCAGACCTTAACCCTATTGAAGTGCTATGGCATGACTTGAAACATGCTGTTCATGCAAGACATTCAGAAAATATAAATGAGCTGAAACAATTCTTGTTTTGTTCACATAGTTTTCCCAGTCTACACTGTTTATGTTTGAATAATAATCTTCAGTATGTTTTGAGCAGTCACACTGTTTATCTATTGTTATGACTTATGGATAAAGATCAGACCATATTGTATATTTTACTAGCCTTTTTTTCTTTTTCTTTTTCTGTTTTTTTTTTTTTTGCTGGTAATTCAGAAAGGTTCACAAACTTTTCATTACAACTGTGCTTATTACACTGGCACTGTTTACGCACAGAGTTCCCACTTTACATCAAAACCAAGTTTATAAATCAAAACAATCATGTTGCAAAGACAAAAGACACATTTTGAAGGTTGCCTGATTGTCTTCTTTAATCAACGCTTAACTGCCGTACACCATGTATAGATAGTATACAACACACCTACAAGTTTGCAGTCCTACCTGGATTCTTGGGGTTATAAGTTATTTACATCCAACCATATTGTCAACAAACCCTTTAAAGGACAGGTGTTCCCCGGTGTTGTGCCAGCAAAGCAATAATTTTCTTCATACCCGTAACGGCATGATGTATGGTATAGATTTTGCTTTTAGTTTCATTGTGCAACGATGTTTCACAGAAATGGAGATAGATTTAAAGCACAGTTTTTGTTGCAAAATCAATTTAAGTTGTATATGCAGACCATTTGCTCTATCCTTAGGTTACCTTTTTGCTAGGATATCTTACTTCCTATGGTTTGAACTGCTTAACTGTTTTTTTGGGTTTTTTTTTGTTTTTTCTTGTTCAAGCACACATTTGGTGCCTGTGCCCTGAAATAGTCTGGCATTTCATGCTTGAATGCCTTTGTGACATTTCGTTTAAAGAAATATCATGGTCTGCTGAATTGTCCAGATACACAGATGAACATAGAGTGCAATAAATTTCTGATACTTTGGATTAAACAGCTACTTCACTTGTTCATATTTTTTTAATATTTTAACATAGAATAGAATATTATTTATTAGTCATTTTGTACAAATGTAAGTCATTTTGTACTACATACAAATTAGATTTATTCTCTGCATTTAACCCATCCTATTGTATAGGAGCAGTGGGCAGCTGCCGTGCAGCACCCGGGGACCAACTCCAGTTCTTTCTTCCTATTGCCTTGGTCAGGGGCACAGACAGGAATATTAACCCTAACATGCATGTCTTTTTGATGGTGGGAGGAAACCGGAGTGCCCAGTGGGAATCCAAGCAGACACGGGGAGAACATGCAAACTCCACACAGAAAGGACCTGGGACAGCCTGGGGTTCGAACCCAGGACCTTCTTGCTGTGAGGCAACACATTAACCACAGGGCCACCATGCTACCACATATTATTTGTTACTGTACTTTAGGTTATTTCATTGACTGGTTTCTCATTTTTGAAGTGAATATGCTTTTTTTTCCAGTTTCCTTGAAATAAAAAGGAATCCTACAAGACAAATTTGATATTTCCCCTAAGCATTTTGATATGATTGTTTTTCTGAATGTCATGAATCCCTCTGCATTCTTACCTTTTTCATTATCCGTTGCCTTCCTTCTTTATTTTGACGTGTTCCCTTGTCTTGTCGTTTCAGTTCCTGTCCCTGCTTTTGCCACCAGTCAACCCCATGTCTTCCACACCTGTTCCCCATTCCCTCAGTAGTCCCTCAGTATAAATACTGGTCTATCTCCACTAGCTCTTTGTCAGGTTGTGTTTGCATTTTGCTTACTTTCCAGCACTCACTATGATCCCTATCTTCCTGGTCGAATGTCTGTATAAGTTGTGCCATTATATTGTTTACAAACCCCAATTCCAATGAAGTTGGGCCGTTGTGTAAAACATAAATAAAAACAGAATGCAATGATTTGCAAATCCTTTTCGACCTATATTCAATTGAATACACTACAAAGACAAGATATTTAATGTTCAAACTGATAAACTTTATTATTTTTTTGCAAATATTCACTCATTTTGAATTTTGATGCCTGTAACACATTCCAAAAAAGCTGGGACAGGGGCATGTTCACCACTGTGTTATGTCACCTTTTCTTTTAACAACACTCAATAAGCTGCATGTGTTTGGAGTCAGTGGCGTGCTCAGTCCTCTCTTTAGTTAAGTAATATATTTTTGTTGGGTGATCTTTGGTCCAAGGTTAGTAGTTTCAGATGAGAAAAAGAGAACAAATCTCTCTGACCAAGGCACTCCGTGTAATTAAAATGTCTTTATTGGAACTTGGACATATCCAAAAAGGACCTAAAAATGCCCACGCGTAGCGGCTCGGGCCTTCTTCAGGGCATAGTGAGACAAAACAGGAATGAATGGTTTTTGTGCAGGCACAGAGCACAGGTGGTAGTTGCTTGATTGGATCTGAAGCAGCCAATTGCTAAGACCCGCCCCTCACACAGATCCTAGAGCGCAGTCACGTGCCAAACACAGTTCTTTGTAAAAAGAAATCAAAAACACAGATTAAGTGTACACACACCCACAACTATAGCACAATAAAGGTACATATTCACAGTGACTCGGAAAGACAGTAGACTATAAATTAGACATTTTTATAAAAAAGGCCTATAGTCTATCTCCTCGTTCAAACCGGGATATTCCATTGCCTTAAAATTCCAGATCCAAAAAGTTTCCTGCTGCAGCAACTTTTTCAATCTATCCCCCCCACGTACAGATTTCTTTATCATCTCAATACCCTGGACTCTTAAGGATGAAGGGTCGCTATGGTGTATTTCTCTATAGTGTTTGGCCATTGGATAATCTTCATTGTTGATCCTTATTGCATATTTGTATTCAGAAAAACGTTCTTTTAATTTCCTCTTTGTCCTACCTACGTAAAAGCACCCACATGGGCACTGTAGGCGATATACAACAAACTCAGAATTACAATTAATAAAGCCATTGGTTTTGTATTCTTTTTGGGTTTTCAGGTCAAGGAATGTCTTGCACTGAATGACACCCACACAGTGTTTACATGACCCGCACTTATAAGTTCCCCAAAGGTCTTTATGCAACCATGTTTTTTTCTTTTGAGCCTGACAGGTAACTCCTGACAAGTTTGTCTTTTATAGAAGGTGCTTTTCTGAACACTGTCATAGGTGGATTTGGGAAAATTTCCTTTAGAAGTGGATCACTATTAATCATTTTCCAATTGGACCTGATTATTTGTTTCATCCTGGAGGCACAGCGGCTGTATTGTGTGATGAAGCATGGTCTGGGATTGTTTTTAACCATATTAGTTTTTTTATTTTTCGTTAAGAGGTCAGACCGATTTTGGAACTGGGCTTTTTTTACTGCATCATCAATCAAAATTGGGGAATAACCCCTTTCACAAAATCTCAATTTCATGTCTTTGGCCTGTTTTTCAAAATCTGAATCATTGCTGCAAATGCGTTTCAAACGCTGAAACTGTCCAAAGGGAATGTTGTCTTTAAGTCCCTTGGCATGGAAACTGTCAGATCTGAGTAAAGTGTTCCTGACTGTACTCTTTCTATATATTGTGGTTTGTAGAGAGCCACTCCCATCAATAGAAATCGATAAGTCTAGAAAGTTTACAGACATTTTGGAATAGTCAATTGACAACTTAATGTTAGAATTTGTCGCATTGATATAACCATGGAATTGTAAGAGTTCACCCTCACTTCCTGACCAAATTAAAAGGAAGTCATCAATAAAGCGACCCCAAAATACAGTCTTATCACAAAAATGATTATTCAATTGATTGTATATGAATGTTTCTTCCCAGTGACCCAAGAAAAGGTTTGCATAATTCGGCGCAAAACATGCACCCATAGCTGTGCCTTTAAGCTGTCTGTAAAAAGAGTCCTGGAAAAGAAAGACATTATTGTGTAAAGTCCATTCTGTCAGAGTGAGTAAAAATTGGTTAGGTGGTACGCTATCAGACCGGAATGACAAATAATGCTGTAAAGCTAACAGGCCTTCCTGGTGGTCAATATTAGTATAAAGAGAGGCTACATCCAAAGTCACCATGAAACAGTCAGTAGCATTGTTAATATTCATCAGTTTGCATAAAACATCAGTGGTATCCTCAGTGAAAGACGGGAGATCCCGCACTAAAGGTTTATAAAAAAGTCCACAAACTGGGAACACGGCTCTGTCAATGATCCATTGCCTGAGATGATTGGTCTCCCCTCAGGGTGCTCCAGATTCTTGTGGATCTTAGGCAGCATGTAAAAACATGGCATTTGTGGATTCTCATTCATCAGAAATGCAAATTCATTGTCTGAGATCCAATTCTGGTCTTTACCATGAGATAAAATGGCCCTTAGCTCAGTTTTCATTGCCTCAATTGGGTTTCTTTTCAGTTGTTCATAGTAGACACTATTGCGCAATTGCATTTGAGCTTCAGTGAGATAGTAGCTTTTATCCATTACCACCACTGCACCGCCTTTATCAGCAGGCTTAATAATAATTTGTTCATTTTTTGTCAAAGATTCAAGTGCTTCTCTCTCATTTCTTGTAAGGTTGTCTTTTACTTTTTTCTGTCTATTACAAAATATTTCATCCATATCATGTGAGATTTTTTTGGTAAAAGCAATCAAAGTGGGATTGGTGCACATTGGCATGAAATTAGACTTAGGTTTAAAGAGTGTCTTAGCACCACAAGTGGAATTAGAATTCACATTAGGTGTGCTGTTTAAGTGTTTATTATTTTGATGGTACCACACTTTTAAATGAAGATTCCTATAGAATCTAAAAAGGTCCACTTTTGTTTTAAATTCACCAGCATTACACATAGGGGCAAAGGTTAGTCCTTTTGATAGCATATTCACAGAGTCTTGTGTCAATGTTCATTTAGAGATATTGATTACCGTTGATTTCTCGTTCGACTCCGTAGACTGTCCCTTGATATTTGTGGAGTTGGTTCGATGTCTCCCCCTCCTGATTTTCTTCTTCTTTGTTGTTTCTGCTGGTGACTTTTGGTGGTCTTGCGTGATCGGGTCCCTAAAAAACCCGCAGACGTGGTTGCTTGTGTGGCATCAGACTCCTCTTCACTCGTGCTTAGATTGAAAGACACCATTTGCTTGCGAGGTTGTCGCTTTGTGAGTTCTCTCCACTGGTAGATGTTGCCTTCGACGTAGTCTCTCTCATCCCTCCTGAATTTCTTCAGCTTTTACTGTTTTAATTCCATGGTGAACTTCTCCAGACTCTCTTTCAACTCGTTTTCAAAAGAAGATTGTTGTGAGGCATTACTGGCTTGTGACATTTGTGTTTTTAACTCATCCATTCTTGCTTGTACATTTTCTTTCTCTTTTTTCGTTTGTTCAATGATTAGCAAGATGAGATCAAAAGAACATTTGTTCAATATAGCCTCCCATTTTCCACGAAAAGCAGCATCCTCTAATCCAAAAGAGGGAAACTTCTTAATGCGCAGACCTCTTGGGATACGATGTTCCCTCCAATAGTCTGATAGAGTGATAATGTGCCGTTGAAGTCGAATGTCTTTTTCGCAGAGTCTTTTAAAATCAGTGTACATGTGATCCAAGTCTTTACTGGAGGAGCCAAGTGGAGGGGCTCCAGTAAGAAGGGAATTGGGTACAACTATGTTCTTGCCTTCCTCAATGGAGTACGAAAAATAATGTGTATTGTTCTTATCCATATTCTGTGACAATGTCTTTGATCACAGAAAAGCAGGAAACACTCACTTGTTCGAGTGGAGCAACAAGCCAACAAAGGTCAACCTTGATATGACCAGAATTGCTGCATGTGTTTGGAGTCAGTGGCATGCTCAGTCCTCTCTGTAGTTAAGTAATATATTTTTGTTGGGTGCTCTTTGGTCCAAGATTAGTAGTTTCAGATGAGAAAAAGAGAACAAATCTCTCTGACCAAGGCACTCCGTGTAATTAAAATGTCTTTATTGGAACTTGGACATATCCAAAAAGGACCTAAAAATGCCCACGCGTAGCGGCTCAGGCCTTTTTCAGGGCATAGTGAGACAAAACAGGAGTGAATGGTTTTTAACCACAGGGCCACCATGCTACCACATATTATTTGTGTACTGTACTTTAGGTTATTTCATTGACTGGTTTCTCATTTCTGAAGTGAATATGCTTTTTTTTTCCAGTTTCCTTGAAATAAAAAGGAATCCTACAAGACAAATTTGATATTTCCCCTAAGCATTTTGATATGATTGTTTTTCTGAATGTCATGAATCCCTCTGCATTCTTACCTTTTTCATTATCCGTTGCCTTCCTTCTTTATTTTGACGTGTTTCCTTGTCTTGTCGTTTCAGTTCCTGTCCCTGCTTTTGCCACCAGTCAACCCCATGTCTTCCACACCTGTTCCCCATTCCCTCAGTAGTCCCTCAGTATAAATACTGGTCTAGCTCCACTAGCTCTTTGTCAGGTTGTGTTTGCATTTTGCTTACTTTCCAGCACTCACTATGATCCCTATCTTCCTGGTCGAATTTCTGTATAAGTTGTGCCATTATATTGTTTACAAACCCCAATTCCAATGAAGTTGGGCCATTGTGTAAAACATAAATAAAAACAGAATGCAATGATTTGCAAATCCTTTTCGACCTATATTCAATTGAATACACTACAAAGACAAGATATTTAATGTTCAAACTGATAAACTTTATTATTTTTTTGCAAATATTCACTCATTTTGAATTTGATGCCTGTAACACGTTCCAAAAAAGCTGGGACAGGGGCATGTTCACCACTGTGTTACATCACCTTTTCTTTAACAACACTCAATAAGCATTTGGGAACTGAGGACACTAATTGTTGAAGCTTTGTAGGTGGAATTCTTTCCCATTCTTGCTTGATGTACGACTTCAGTTGCTCAACAGTCCGGGGTCTCTGTTGTCGTATTTTGCGCTTCATAATGCGCCACACATTTTCAATGGGAGACAGGTCTGGACTGCAGGCAGGCCAGTCTAGTACCTGCACTCTTTTACTACGAAGCCACGCTGTTGTAACACGTGCAGAATGTGGCTTGGCATTGTCTTGCTGAAATAAGCAGGGACGTCCCTGAAAAAGACGTCGCTTGGATGGCAGCATATTTTGCTCCAAAACCTGTATGTACCTTTCAGCATTAATGGTGCCTTCACAGATGTGCAAGTTACCCATGTCATGGGCACTAACACACCCCCATACCATCACAGATGCTGGCTTTTGAACTTAGCGCTGATAACAATCTGGATGGTCCTTTTCCCCCTTAGCCTGGAGGACTTGATGTCCATGATTTCCAAAAACAATTGGAAATGTGGACTCGTCAGATCACAGCACACTTTTCCACTTTGCATCAGTCCATCTCAGATGAGCTCGGGCCAGAGAAGCCGGCGGCGTTTCTGGGTGTTGTTGATATATGGCTTTCGCTTTGCATGGTATAGTTTTAACTTGCACTTGTAGATGTAGCGGCGAACTGTGTTAACTGACGATGGTTTTCCGAAGAGTTCCTGAGCCCACTTGGTAATATCCTTTACAGAATGATGTTGGTTTTTAATGCAGTGCCGCCTGAGGGATCGAAGGTCACGGGCATTCAATGTTGGTTTTTGGCCTTGCCGCTTACGTGCAGAGATTTCTCCGGATTCTCTGAATCTTTTGATGATTTTATAGACTGTAGATGATGAAATCCCTAAATTCCTTGCACTTGTACGTTGAGAAACGTGTTCTTAAACTGTTGGACTATTTGACAAAGTGGTGAACCTTGCCCCATCCTTGCTTGTGAACGACTGAGCCTTTCGGGGACACTCCTTTTATACCCAATCATGACACTCACCTGTTTCCAATTAACCTGTTCACCTGTGGAATGTTCCAAACAGGTATTTTTTGAGCATTCCTCAACTTTCCCAGTCTTTTGTTGCCTCTGTCCCAGCTTCTTTGGAACGTGTTGCAGGCATCAAATTCAAAATGAGTGAATATTTGCAAAAAACAATAAAGTTTATCAGTTTGCACATTAAATATATTGTCTTTGTAGTGTATTCAATTGAATATAGGTCGAAAATGATTTGAAAATCATTGTATTCTGTTTTTATTCACGTTTTACACAACATCCCAACTTCATTGGAATTGGGGTTTGTGCATAATTTGTATAATTTGTCTACCTTTTCCAAGACCAATGCCAAAACTGAGAGTTAATTTAAGCTGCATTTGTTATTTATACATTATTTCCTTTAATACAAGTAATAGTACTATTATTTTGAAGTTTCAGTTCAAGGTTACGTACACGTACACATACGAATACAAACATACGTATACATGAGGAAGACTCTTCAGCAAGCAGCAAACAAGGATATCATATATGTGCCGGTGAAAGGTTTATGCTGGTCACAAAAGACTTTAATTTTATTTGAACGGTTATATGGAAGAACTGAAGACTATTCCCTTTTTGTAGCTTTCAGCCAATATGTTTTCACTGTAATTCCCTTGAAGCACAGGCAGACAGACATAAGTGGCTTTCTTGCTACTGGTGGATTTGGAGAAATTCTGAAAGTGACACAACCTTTGTTCTAAGTGAAGTCGCTGAAGCTTTGGAAGCAAACAAAGAACAAGTCAAGCTCAAACTCTCTACTATGACCACAAGTACAACAGTAGTAAGCTTTCAAAGAGTAAATGACCTACAAATCCGAGGTTTTTACCCTGGTAAGAAGATCGCTTTACCACCAGCCTACACGCATGTGTTTATCCCAGCCAACAGAACTCACATACCAACAGATGAAACGGCAAAAGCTTGGTCCCATCTAGAGCACCTACAAGAAGACATAGCACCTCTGCAAGACTGCGAAGTAGGTCTGTTCATTGGGTACACCTGTCCACAAGCCCTACTTCCAAGGGAAGTTGTGTCTGGCAAAGAAAATCAGCCTTATGCACAGCGTACAGACCTTGGATGGAGTATTGTTGGCCACAGGAATCCCTGTGTAGACTGCGGTGACGCCATTGGAATTAGCCATCACATAGTAGTGTGAAGGAAATTACACCTTCAGACATCATAAGAGTACTCGATTCAGACTTCCCAGAAATAGTCCAGAGGGTTAGCGCACATATTAGGGCGTACCGTTACGGAGCGGATAAAAGCACCACATTTTGCATGAGGCTTCTCTAGGACCAACTAAAGGATTTTAGGGTAGGAGCCCCACAAAAATATTGAAAATACCCATACAGAACACAAAAGTTGTTCTTGTATTCCAAAAAATATTTTTTCTGAGTCATAAAGAGGACATTGATGATAAATTGTTATTTATTGCACACAAAAGAAGTTGAAACTGATTTTTAATTGTCCCCTGATTATTAATCCCCCCCCCCTAATGATGTGTAAAATGGAGTACAAAGACACCTGGTGCCTGTACATCTTCCATATAGCCCTGCACACAATAGGCGGGAATTCAAAAAAGTGAGAAAAATGCCCTGTTCATCATGGAGAATGTTATCTCTTTAATTTTTGTTTTAGATTTTAGCATCAAGTTGTTCAAATATACAAATACTGTGTCACTATACATTCAGACCACCACATGGCGCTACACAAAATAAGCTCAACTGTCAAAATGAGTTTCCCTCCATAACTCATCACATATCAGCATTGTCTCAATGCAACACAGTCTCACACAGAGCTGCCACCAAAGAAGTGAAATTCAGGTAAAAATCATAATAATAATCAATGAAAATGTGCTGTATGTTGCTAAATGAGCATATGGAAGTAAAGATGATTAGCTAAGCTATCTCCATTAAACAGCTAATGCTAGCACAGAGGTCTGTTTTTCAGCTAGCAACTAGCTAGGGCTTGTCAAAAATGTTAGCTGGTGCAATCTGGAATAGTTGTTGTGTATCCACCTTAAAAGTTGTTTACTGAAATCTAGTTTTGATATATTTATTTGAAGTACACGGCTTTTGCCAGAATGGCTTTTAATGTGTTCTATTGTTTCTGTGACAGTGAAACCTCAACATGATTCTGAACTCTGCCAGAAAGCTATACCTCAGCATGCTTATAATGCAGCCTAGAGCCTCACACAGGGCTGAAACAAAACAAGTTCTAATTCAGGTAAATATAATAGAAATTCATTAACAATAATCTGTATGTTGCAAAACAGCAAACACTAATTTAATTGCATTACCTTGATCAATTTGTTCCATTATTTGTGTGACAGTTTGTGAGTTCGCAACATGAAACTGGACTCTACCAGAGAGCCATATCTCAGCATGATTATAATGCAGAGCTGCAATCAAAAGTGAACACAACTCAGGTAAATCATATAATACTACATAAACAATGTATGTTATTAAACAGACCATAGTAAAAGCTCAGTTTGTTGCACTATCAAGATTAATTGGTTCCAATATTTTGGCAGTGACCGTTTGTGAGGCCTCAACATGGAACTGAACTGGGATCGCTGTATCATTTGCCAGAAGGACACTGCTGAACCATTAAGATGTCCCTTGAGACGTGCTGAGAGAAGTGATGAAGATAATTTAGATGCTTACAGTTCCTTTTTGTCTAATGTAGAGCAATTCCATGCCATTGATGCTCTTCCAGTGAAACTCTTGTTTGGGGATGATCAAACTGCAAGCAATTTTGCATCCCATTCTGCTTTTTGGCACAAATCTTGCCATCTGAAATTCAACAATTTTAAGCTGGCAAAGAAAAAACGGAAGGGACAACGGAATCCTGACAAAAAGCTAGAGAAGAGACAAAGACTAGATAGTCAAAAGTGCTTCTTCTGTGAGAGTGGCACAGATCAAGGAGCTCTCCATGCAGTGTCAACATTCAATGCTGATGAAACAATCCGAACTATGATTACTGAACTAAATGACACTAAGCTTATGCCCAAGATAGTTGGAGGAGATTTGATGGCAATGGAGGCAAAATACCATTTACCATGCCTAGTCAAATTGAGGAATCAACATCGAAGTATAACTCGAAAGTCAGGCCAATCTCCCGAAAATAGTGATGAAAAAACGAATGAATCTCGAGCTTTCGTAGAACTGATCAACTACATTGAGAAATCTGTGGACTCTGGAGTTCTTCTCTTCAAGCTGTCTGAGCTCCACTCACTGTATGTAAATCGCCTCGAGAAGCTGGGGATCAAGAAACAAGGCAACAAAATCAGGCTCAAGGATCATTTACTTGAACACTTGCCAGAGACACAAGCACAGTATGATGGGAAGAATACACTTCTCATTTTCAATGGAGGAATGAGAAATATGTTAAAGGAAGCCCTGAACAAACGTAATTTTGATGAAGATGCTTTCATTCTAGCAAAAGCAGCAAAGATAATCAGAAATGACATATTCAACCACTCTGGCTTCCATTTCACTGGCTCCTTCCCCGAAAAATGTCAAGAAAATGCACTACCCTCAAGCGTGAAGTATCTGGTCTCTATGGTGCTGAATGGTTCCAACATCAAAGATCATGAGAAATGTGACTCTCAAGCTTGCCTCACGATTGGACAATGCATCGTGTACCATACCAAAAAACGGGCATCGTCCACGGGAGTAAAGACCAGACACACTTTGGAACGTGAACCACCACTCCCGATCTACATAGGCATCAATGTACATGCCCAGACGAGAAGCAAGAAACTTGTACAGCAGTTGTACAATTTGGGAATCTGTATTTCATATGACAGGATTATGCAAATTGAAGACTGGCTGTCAACTTCGACATGTGAAGGCTTTGAAGCAGAGGGTGTTGTGGCTCCTGTGTGTCTGAAGAAAGGACTGTTCGCAGTTGGTGCACTTGACAACCTTGACCACAACCCAAGTTCGACTACTTCTGTGACTTCATTTCATGGAACTGGAATCAGCCTGTTTCAGTTGCCAACAAAGAGTGAACCAGGTGTGTGTAGGCCACCAATTAAAATCCCACCTTCAGAAAATACAAAGCATACCCTTCCTGAGAGTTACACCTGTGTCCCAGCTGTAGCTTTGAAGAACACCTCTGTTTCTGTGCCAGAGTGTAAGGTACGTATAGTTACAGGCCTATTGGATAGTGCAAAAGCAGAAGAACACAGGTGGGTTAAACAAGCACTGCCACTTCTAGAGAAGACAGATCTAACTTGTGATGATGCAATCGCATGGGCTGCCTATCATGCTTCTCTGCAACCCTCAATGGAAGACCCCCCCCCCAGCAAGAACCGCACTACTCCCTCTTTTCTATGAGAAATCTGCCACACCAGCTATGATTAAACATGGCATGGATGTTCAGAGACAGGCTGTTGAGTATCTCAATCCGGGACAGATCCCTGTCCCAGCATTTGACCAGTCTCTGTTTGCTCTGCCAAAGTTAGTACAGTGGAAATGGCCAGACACACATGGTGAAAGAGTTCATGTAGTCATGCTAGGTGGACCTCACACAGAAATGGCCCTCTGGAATACACTGGGTGATCTCCTGGAAGGCTCTGGTCGGACAACAGCACTAACAGAAGCAGATGTGGCATCAAGTGGCATGGCAGCATCATTTCTCAAAGCAGCACATCTAACTCGAACCAGGCATGCCCACCAGGTCACTGTCTTGACACTGCACAATCTACAGCAGGAGGCTTTCAGGCTTAGTGCAGGTCCCAAAGATGAAGAGTCTCTCCTGGCTTGGAGAAATGACATGCTGAAGAAGAGTCCTACTTTTATGTTCTGGGATCTGATACTGAAATATGAAACCCTCATCCTCATCTTCATCAGGGCACACAGAGAGAGGAATTTCCTACTGTATATAGAAGTGCTTGAAGCACTGGTCCCTCTATTCTTTGCCTTTGACCATGTGAACTATTCAAGATGGATGTCTGTCCATATCAAGGACATGAAGTCTTTGCCCAGCTCTATAAAGGATGAGTTTGAGAAGAATTCACACTGGGTTATTTCCAAGACATACAACAAGGTCTCTGCAATTCCATTTGACCAAGCTCATGAACAGGAGAACAAGTATGTGAAAGGTTCAGGGGGTGCAGTGGGCCTTACAGAAAACCCAGATGCCTTCAGACGATGGATGCTCTCCGGCCCAGAGTTGGCAAGATTGCTAAGGGAATTTGAAGATGGATATCTCAAAGAAGATAATGAAGAGAACTTCCAGCACCACGAGCAGGGTCTTGCAACACAGAAGACCTTTCAGAGACAAGTCAAAAGTCTATCTGAAACCATGAAAAGAATGGGAAATCCTTTCTTGGATGATTTCAAAGATCTTGTGACTCTTGACAGCCGGAACTGCACAGAGAAATCCGTCATGAATACAGTACTCATCTTGGAAGAGACAGGAAAGAGACAATATCAGGAGTTTGTCAAGAAGGTGCTTGAAGAACGGACACGCTCCATCCATGATCCAATCAAGAGGAATGCCTTGGCACTCTTCAGGAACCTCCACGCAAGACAATGGCGAAACATGGGAAAAAGATCAAAGTGCTTCAGAACAACGTGGCACTCTTTGGCCAGCTATATATAGCTATGCAAAGCCGTGAGAGTAACTTGGATGAATTCTTCGCACATGAGGTATAGTCCTTCCCTCCTTCCCTTTCAGACTTTGGGAAACTTCATCTGACCGGCACCAAATCTGACCTGCTGCAAT
The DNA here is from genome assembly GCF_029633865.1 of Lampris incognitus. Taxonomy (NCBI): domain Eukaryota; kingdom Metazoa; phylum Chordata; class Actinopteri; order Lampriformes; family Lampridae; genus Lampris; species Lampris incognitus. Next base: position 34,811,085 of record NC_079215.1, read on the forward strand.
GTCTTGAGCACCCAGGGCAACCAGAGCCACCCTCAACCTATGACTGCAAAGTCCTTGATGGAGCAGTCATTGTCCACTGCCTGCCCACTGTGAGAGTGACCACATTTGATACCTATGCAGATGAGGTTTTCATCCCTTACTTACAGAAGCAGCTACATAATACCAAGTGGCTGGATGTTGTATGGGACACATATATCCCAGACAGTTTGAAGGAGTCCACCCGCGAAAAGAGAGGACAGGTGTTCGCAGAAAAGTGTCCGACAAAGCTGCCCGGAAATTGGATGGATTTTCTCCGTGATCCAAGCAATAAGAAGGAGCTGTTTGACTTTTTGACATCCAAGATTGAACTGTTCAGCTGTCCACAAACCAAAGCTTGTCATGTCACATCAGGGCAAGTTGTGTCGTCTTTTGGTTCCAGTAGCACAATGAACTCTTGCAATCATGAGGAGGCTAACACTAGGATTGTGGTCCATGTACAACATGCACTGGAGCATGGAGCGAAAACTGTCCTTGTGCGCACTGTGGACACTGATGTCATCGTCATCCTTGCAGGCTTGTTTCATGATTTACTGATAATTCAACCCCTGACTGACATCTGGGTGGCTTTTTGGATGGGCAAAAAGTACAGATTTTACCACATCAACAGCATGTGCAAAAGCCTGGGAGAACCTAAATCCAGAGCTCTGCCTATGTTTCATGCTTATTCCGGCTGTGACACTACATCTGCCTTCAATGGAAAAGGTAAAAAGTCAGCTTGGCGGGCCTGGCAAGCCTATGATGCTGCCACAGAAACATTCGTCGACCTGGCAAGCATCCCTTCCAGCAACTAAACGTAGATAGCCAGCAGTTCAGTGAGCTTGAAAGATTGACTGTCATCCTGTATGACAAATCCAGTCCTTCGAACTCAATTAACCAAAAAAGAAAAGAACTCTTCTGTGAAGAAAATAGAACAATGGAGAAACTACCTCCTACCCAGAATGCACTCCTCCAGCACGTGAAACGGGCAGTCTACCAAGCAGGCATCTGGACCACCAGTACACAAACCCACCAAGCCATTCCTTCTCCAGAGAGCTACGGATGGACCAAGGAATCGGGATCATGGGTGCCAGTCTGGCTAACAATTCCTGAGGTCTCCAGAGCTTGCAGAGAGCTCATTAGATGCTCATGTAAAGGGGATTGTAGCTCTTGCAAATGCAGCACTGGAAATTTGGACTGCTCATCTCTTTGCAAATGCAACTGTAACAGATAGACACAATAAACAGTAACTCACTTCTTCTACCCCATGTTTTCACATTAAGATGCATGTTCATTTGTATTCATCATTGCATTAAATGTGTTGTTGATAATACTTAATGTTTGGGGACTTTATTTCTGTAAAAGTTGGCCAACTTTATCACATTTGGAAGTGATTTGATGATTTGATGATGCATATTGTCTGAAAAATACTAGGCGGATTTTCAGATACTTCACTGACATTGACAGTGTTGCAATTTGATATTTTAAATTGAGATTTTCCAGGGGCTCCTACCCTAAAATCCAATAACTGACCCTAAGGAACCATCCTACCAAAAATGGCGCTTTTATCTGCTCCGTAACGATCATTTCACTAAGCCACCGGACTAAAAGAGCTGGAGAACATGATCCTGTGTCTCAAGCAGAGCTAAGTTCCTGTCGAATTTGAGAGAAAACATCACACGAAGGGACAATGGTCATTTCGAAATGCCATTACCGTTCAAAGAGGAAAGACCGAAATTACGTAACAACAAGACATGTGCAATACGCCGCTTGAATTGTTTTGAAAGGAGACTAAAGAAACATCAAAAGTACTACAAAGACTATGTAAACTTTATGGATGACATCGTTTCACGTGATGATACAGAGAAGGTCCCTGAGGAAGAAATTGACAACAGGCCGGCTTGGTACATTCCACATCATGGAGTTTATCATCTGCAGAAACCAGGAAAAATATGTGTATTTGACTGTTCTGTGAAGAAACATCCCTCAATGACCATCTGCACACTGGTCCTGACTTGACAAATACATTGGTGGGTGTCCTATGCCGCTTCTGAAAAGGTTCTGTTGAAGTCATGTGTGACACCGAAAGAATGTTCTACCAGTTTCACATGAAAAGGGGGGATCAAGATTATTTAAGATTCCTATGGTGGGAGAATGGCAACTTGGAAACCACCCCGTCAATCTACAGAATAAAGGTCCACTCGTTCAGAGCGGCCTCGTCTCCTGGCTGTGCCAACTTCGGCCTAAAACATCTGGCAGTACAAGGGCAAGGTCAGTTCAGTACAGACACCATACACTCCATTCAAAGAAATTTCTATGTACACAATGGTCTGACCATCATTCAAACTGAGAAGGAAGCCATCCAACTTGTCAAAGAATTGAGAGAACTTTGCTGCACTGGCAAGTTAAGACTCTACAAGTTTGTTTCCAACGGTGAGAATGTGATGGCAACCATCCCTGAAGAAGAATGTGCCACAATTATAGATCTAGACATGGCCTTGAGTTTACCGCATATCAAGAGAGCTCTTGAGTAGAGCGGTGCATCACATCTGACTTATTCAAATTCAGAGTTCAAATAAAACCAAATCCACCAACAAGAAGAGGTTGTGCTCTCTACCATAGCCTTTATGTATGATCCCCTTGGGTTCATGGCATGCTTCGTCCTTTTGGGGAAACAAATACTTCAGCAAATGTGCAGAGAGAAAATCGGCTGGGATGAGGAACTTCCGGAAAACCTAAGACCTCAGTGGGAGTCCTGGATCAGAGACCTACTCAAGCTGGCTGAAATGCAAATCAAAAGATGCTGCCTACCTCCAGGTTTAAAAGGTATGAGCTTCACCATTTTGCAGACGCAAGTATCTCTGGATACGGTGAATGTACTTACCTGCGAGCCATTAACAAGTCAGACGAAATCCATTGCTGTCTGGTAATGGGAAAGTCAAGAGTTTCACCAACCAATGTCACAACTATACCAAGACTTGAACTCTCTGTGGCAGTTTTTGCAGCATATTGTATCGCCCACAATATGCTATTATTAATCCAACGGTCAAAAAACAAAGATTTGTGTTTGAATATAATGAGCTTGTTATTCCAAATTAAATGTTTATAGGGAGAGAAATTATGTTTGTAAATGAGAAGCCAAATTAAGAGGGCCTGCCTATGGAAATGGGATAACTTGACAGGGATTTTGTTCATATCGAAGTCACATTTAAGAAGGAATTCTATCCCACCAACTTTTTCAAAAATTATATTTGGGATGAGGTACCAAAGCTTTTTTTTTGTTTAAGATGTAATTCTTTATCCAGGTTACCTTAAATACTGTGTTGGATGAGTCAAAATCAAGCATATTCAAACCAGCATATTGATAAGGATTGCATAATACTTTTCTGTTTAGATAATGCATCTTATTTTTCCAAATAAACTTAAATAAGAGGCTGTCAACTTTACTGACAAAATAAACCTTCAGTTTCAGATAAAATAATACAACCTCCGAGTGACAAATCTCTCATCAATCACATGTTACATTTATTTTGTATTTTATCTATTAGGGGAGGGTAGCACGTTGTTGCAGTGGTTAGCACGGTCACCTCACAGCAAGAAGGTCCTGGGTTCGATCCCCGGGGTAGTCCAACCTTGGTGGGTCGTCCTCTGTGTGGAATTTACATGTTCTCCTTGTGTCTGCGTGGGTTCCCTCCGGGTGCTCCGGTTTCCTCCCACAGTCCAAAGACATGTTGTTCAGGTGAATCGGCCATACTGAATTGTCCCTAGGTATGAATGTGTGTTGGTGTGCATGTGTATGTCAGCCCTGTGTGATAGTCTGGCGGCCTGTCCAGGGTGTCTCCCCGCCTGCTGCCCAATGACTGCTGAGATAGGCTCCAACATTCCCGCGACCCTGAGAGCAGGATAAGTGGTTTGGATAATGGATGGATGGATGGATCTATTAGGGGGAATTTCCCCTTTCAAAGGAATAAAAATATCAGATACAGAGATCAAATTTACCCAGCTAGCGGATGATACTACAATTTTTTCTAAGAAATGAGGGAGAGATAAAAACAAAAGCTATAAATTTCCTTGATGTTTTTTCTAAGGTATCAGGTCTGATTTTAAATATTAAAGAAATGTGAACTGTTTGCACTGAAAGAAAAAAAATCAGTTAAATGAAGTAGTAGGTATTCAATCAAGGGACAAGTTTCATATCTGGGCATTAAGTTCTGCAAAAATCAAATAGCAAGAACAGACCTAAATTTAAATACAAGCCATTAGCTCCATAGACCCTTTCTCGCGTGACGTAAAAGCTGCGTTGTAAACAGGATGCGCGTGCAGAACGTGTGGTAAAACATGGCTGGGAAACAACGTGCGTACCAATGAAACTTACAGATGAAAGCATATAAAACCTAAAATTAAACGGAGAAAAGTTAGAAATTTGAGAAAATGGAAATCTCAGAATATGTTTGTAACTGATGCCATTATATTGTTTACATATTTTGTATAATTTGCCTCCTTTTTCCAAGACCAATGCCATAATTGAAAGTTAATTTAAGCTGCATTTGTTATTTATACATGATTTTATTTAGTACAAGTAATAGTACTATTATTTTGACGTCTCAGTTTAAGGCTATGTAAAAGTTTGTTGGGCTGCTCTCGCATGAGTAAGACTCTTCAGCAATGCCGGCAAGCAAGCAGCAAGCAAGGATATCATATACGTATGTGCCTATGAAAGGTTTATGCTGATCACAACAAATGTGAACGGTTATAAGGGAGAATTGAAGACTATTCCCTTTTCGTAGCATGCAGCCAATGAGGTATTTGTTTTGTTTATCTGTATTTTACTTTGGTAAAATGTTATTCCACATGCTGTGCCTGCTATTGTTTTATGTTAAGCTAACAGGGTCTCTATATTTTCTTCATCAATACTGTGTGTTTAGTTTTCACGGTGGATTTGGAGAGAAGCCGTCAAATAAACCAGTAGCAAGAAAGCTACGTGTGTCTGTCTGTGCTTCGAGGGAATTACAGTGTTGAAGGTCTAAGCAAGGAAGACAGAAAGCATTACGAGTCGAAACTTAAGCTAAGCGCCGGAGAAAAACTTCACGATCCATGTATGGTTGCTGAAGCTCAGTGGACAAGTGATATCACGAAGTTGCCAAACATCAGCTGGAGGGATGTCACTGAATACCTCATAGACACACCAAGTATATTTACGAAACAATCAGTGAAGGCATACAAGTCTTTAGAAGCATACAATTACTTTGGTGGTGGACATGTCCAAGACTGCTTTTACCATCCGTTATCGAAGGAAAGTGTTGCTTCATCAAATCAAAGCTAAGCTCTCGTAGTTTAATTGTTTTGTACCGTTGAATTGTTTGTATTCAACAAAAGTTGAATTGTTTGTGTGGTTATGAGATCGAGGCTGGAGTCAAATTATGACCTCAAACATCATGACACAAGAAAGCTGATGGAATCGTTGTGAAACTTTATCAAGGCTAGGCATTAACAACTCAAACTTTGGTTTGGCAGTTGCTCTACTAAGACAGTATCACATTTAGATCTATTACTTACGTATGTTCAATCACAATACTTATTTGTGCAAAAATACATACAGACTCTAAGGACTGATCACCCTATGGTTTCTCTCACTGTTTGGCCGCCAATTGTTCCGACAACCCGACCACAATACCAGATATGAAATGTTCTCTGCAAATCTTCGTGTTTGATATTTGCTCTTACCACGTCTTCCAGTCCTCCCGACGGATTGCATGAATCCACGCCTGTCTCCTTCATTTTTCGATTGATGTTTTCCCTTCCGGCATGTGATAAAAATGCAGATTCTTGTTTTTATCATCTTTATGCTTTGTACCACCGACAGCGCAACGACAGTGAGGCATTTCGTTTCGTTTTAAATCAATTTCTCCGTGGTGATCTCTTCGAAATGAACATGGTAATGTTTACAAAAAACAAGACTTGTGGCCCCTTTTTGCCTCGCAATCTACGCATGCACATTTGGCGCATGTAAATAAGGGAACATGTCTATCAGCTGAGGGTTGAATCTGCACGGTACTCGCCACATACAGCTCCAGCAATAGTGTTGTATCTAGTTGCTGGTGACTTATTCCGCCTTGTAAAAGGAGACAGCAATTATAAGCAATTTGAAGATGTGCCAAGCAAGATGGGGCTAGAACTATTACATGGACTTGTCATGTCTAACAGAGCCCTGGGAGACTTTTATTGGTTTGCTTGCAAGGCACCGTTGGGGAACGTTAGTGTCAAGGGTTAAGTGTGCCAAGTGATGGCTGCTGCACTGAACAGTTTTTTTTTTTTTTTTCCTGCTCTCTCTTCTATGTTCTCTTTGGCCATGACTAAATAGAGCTGACACCAGAGGTTAAGGTGGCAATTAGGAAGAACTATTGAGGGTTGTCCTTTGTGTGTAAATAGTCCCCCTCATAAAAACACTTCCTTTTGTCACCCCAGAGATCTTTTTACTGTATTCTTATAATTTTGACTTCATTGATATGGATATATGCTCGCTCTCTCTCTCTCTCTCTCTCTCTCTCTCTCTCTCTCTCTCTCTCTCTCTCTCTCTCTCTCTCTCTCACACTCTCTTTCTCCTCCCTACATTCCTGCTCACAGTCAGTGGCAGATCAATACTGCAAAGTAACGTCCATCGTAAAATAGGTGGCATTACAGATTACTAAACAAATTTAGAAAAGAAAAAAAAGCAAGACTGTAAATAATTGCAATGGAGGCTTTATTTGCCTTTTTTCGGTTTTAATGAATCATCGTCAGGCAACACACCAACACTCATGTACACTCTAACATGGTGGCTCTGTTAGAGTGGGTGTTTGTCCCTGTGCTCTCACCGGGCGCTGCTGGGATGGGGGAAACAGCCCAGGTTGGAGATGACGGCGGTTCCGCCTCAGCTCTGCCCTTTGCTGCATCCTGATGATGAAGGATCTTGGGGTGGTGCTCTCACTTGAGATCACCGCTGGCAAAGACCATGACTTTTCATGATCCAACTTGGACAATACAACATCTCCTGGTCGCAGGGCAGGTAATGGCCTGGCTCCATGATGGCAGTTGAAGTAGTGAGCCTGTTTAGGCCTGTTTCCCTCCCATCCTTTTCTTTCACAGCTGTTCTGCTGGGCCATTTTGGTAGATTTTTTTCTCCAACGTAGGGAGTGTGGTTCTGTCTTTTCTCCCCATCAACAGCCCAGCTGGGCTGTAGCCTGTGGTGGAGCAGGGAGTGGACCTATAGCTCATTAGAGCCATCACATGATCTTCTTGCCTGAGAATTTTCTTTACCGCCTGTATGGCTCTCTCTGCATGCCCATTGCCCTGTGGGTGGTGAGGGTTGGGTGTACAGTGCTTGAAGTCGAGCTGCCTGGCGAGCTTCTGGAACTCTGCACTTGAAAACTGGGGTCCATTATCACTCACCACCTCATCTGGAATGCCAAACCTGGCGAAGACTGTTTTAAGGTTGTGGATAACTTGTGCACTCGTTGTTGAGGGCAGGTGCAGTATCTCTATAAACCTGGAGTAATAATCTGAGATTACCAGGTGCTCACAGAGGTCCATTGCAATACTCTTCCAGGGTCACTCTGGAAGTGGTGTAGAGATGAGAGGTTGCTTTTGTTGTGTTCTTCCCCATTCATGGCACACCTGGCATGACGTCACAAGCTTGTTTATTTCCATAGAGAGTCCGGGCCACCACATAGATGAACACGCTCTCTCCCTACATTTAACTAGGCCCCGGTGCCCTTCATGAATTTTCTGAAGGATCTCACCTTATTTACCTTGGCACGATGATCCTGCTTCCTCTGAGGACAAGGCCATTGTGTTCTGGCAGCTTTGATTTTGTTTGGACGTACTGTCTCTCATCCATAGGTACACTGCTTAAGTGTTCAGGTCATCCAGTCTTTATGAGCTTCATGACAGACAGCAGTTCGGCGTCAACTGCTGTCGCCATTCGGATTCCAACCATTTTTCTTGTAGATTCAGGGACCCTCCCAGGGCCCCCCCCCCCACACTACACTAGCCACATAGCATGCCACCTCACTGTGTGTGTCAGTCTCTGTGCACATGGTAGCCAGTGGTGTGTCGGTGACAGGGTGTCTGTGACAATCAGAGTTTTACCTGAAGCATACTCTGCTACTGGATTAAATCTCATGAGCCTCATGAGAAGATGCTGACTTCGTAAAGCTGCATTGTCCAGGCTGTGGCTGTTAATGAGAGGCTCTAGCAGCTTGTGGTCAGTTACAAGCTTAAACTGCTCCAGTCCATTGAGGTATCTGTCAAACTTCTCGCACACCCACACACAGCCAGACATTCCTTTTCTATCTGGGCATAGTGTGTTTCTGCTTCTGTGAGTCGTCTGGAGCAACATGCCACAGGTTTCCACTGCTCCCCATGGAGGTGAAGTACACCCTCCAATCCATAAATACTTGCATCCACTGACACAGCAGTGGGCTTGTTCACGTTGTAGTATGCAAGTACTGGTCCAGTTGTCAACAGCTCCTTAACGTTTTCAAAGGCTGTTTATTGTGCATGACTCCATGTCCATGCATTCTTGTTTTTCAGGAGCTCATACAGTGGCTGTCCTACTGTTGAGAGGTTGGGGATATATCTTTCGAGATAATTCACTATTACCAGTGTCCTTTTCAACTCTTGCACGTCTGCTGGTGGTGACAGCTGCCGAATAGCTTCCACTTTGTCGGGGTCAGGCCAGATCCCAGACAGGTCAATGAGATGCCTAAGGAACCACAGCTGACTCTGCCTGATGGAACACTTCTCACAGTTGAGCTTCAAACCAGCCATCTCTATGCACTGCATTACCTTCTCCAGGTGACTGTCATGCTCCTCTTCTGTGGCCCCATAGACAAGAATGTCATCCATGAAGACCTCAATGCCCTCCAGCCCTTGCATGGTCTCCATCTTCTTTCTCTGGAAGATTTTGATTGTGCTCGAAATTCCGAATGGTAGACACTTGAGGTTGAATCAGCCAAACAGCGTAATGAAGGTCATGAGCATACAGCTGTCTGTACGCAGTGGTATCTGGAAGAACCCACTGGTGGCATTGAGTAAAGAAAAGACTGTGGCCCCACTTAGTTTTGTTGTAATCTCATCAGTAGTAGGCAGGATATACTGTTCTCTCTTCACAGCCATGTTCAGCCTCTTGAGATCAATACAGATACGATCCAACCAAGTATGGACCCAGCGGATGGTTCAATGTACCGGAGAACACGTAGGCCTGTATCTGGTGTGAATGGCATCTGGCTGGGGGTTATCCGGCTTTTTAGCCAGCAGCCTGTCTCCCAGTCTGCTGGTTCTGCACTGCTAGCCGCCAGCCTGTCTATTGATTGGTACACCACTGGTCGATGGCTGGTGCCAAGTCGGCTCCAGCCCTAGACCCATTCTGGAGAATCCGCCTGGCCAAGGGAGGTCTTGTAGTTTCTGCCAGCCTTCCAGGATTCATTGCAGGAGACCCAGCTTTTTGTAGAGTGAGGTTGCGGCCGGACCATTCTGTTGTGGAGCCCATCCAGTCGGCTCATGCTGAGCCTATGTCTCCCAGCAGCCGGCCACTGTCCTGTCCATCTACCAGCTGCCCGCCATACTGGCCGATGCCTTCTACTGTTTCCTGTGCCGCTGATCATGCCAGCTGACCTGTGAGCCTCAGCTGCCAAGCGCCCCCGAGTCTCAGCTGCCCAGCGCCCCTGAGCCTCAGCTGCCCGGCCTCCCAGAGCCTCGGCTGCACAGCGTCCTGAAGCCTCAGCTGCCCAGTGTCCCAGAGCCTCGGCTGCCAAGTCCCTTCCTGTTCCAGAGTGGTCAGCCTGTTCCCGAGCCATTGGCCACCCTTGCCAGCGTGCAGTCTGTTCCCAAGCCGTCAGCCGGCCCTGTCGACGTGCGGTCTGTTCCCAAGCCGTCAGCCGGCCCTGTCGACGTGCAGTCTGTTCCCGAGCTGTCGGCTGCCTTTGCCAACTTGCGGTCTGTTTCCGAGCCATTGGCTGCCTTTGCCGAGTTGCGGTCTGTTCCCGAGCCATCGGCCCCCCTTGCCGACATGCTGTTTGTTCCCAAGCCGTCAGCCGCCCCTGCAGACATGCAGTCTGTTCCCGAGCTATCGGCTGCCTTTGCCGACTTTCAGTCTGTTTCCGAGCCATCGGCCCCCCTTGCCGACATGCTGTTTGTTCCCAAGCCATCAGCTGCCCCTGCAGACATGCAGTCTGTTCCCGAGCCATCGGCCGCCCCTACCGGCGACAAGTCTGTTCCCCAAGCAGTCCGGCTGCCTTTAAAGCCTGCTCACTGAGTGGTCCGGTTGCCTCTGAAGCCGGCTCCCCAAGCGGCCGTCTGGCCGCCTAAGAAGTCTGCTCCCCGAGCGGCCATCCAGCTGCCTCCAAAGGCTGTTTCCCTAGCGGCCGTCCCGCCACTTCGGTCCTGCGTGCATCGCCGGCCTCCATAGCGGCAGTCCTGCCTGCATCGCTGGCCTCCACAGCGGCAGTCCTGCCTGCGTCGCCAGCCTGTGGGTCATCCACCTGCCCGTCCGTCGGAGCTGCTCTGCTCCTTCGGTCCTGTGTCATGGTCGCCCTCCGGATCAGTTGCATCCATCGGTCCAGCCCTCGGGTCATCCACCTGAGATCCCAGGCCCCATTCATCCTCCCTCAGATCACTTGGCCCTGAAGCCCTCCCAGATCCCCTCTGTCCATCTTGCTTGCTGCTCCTGGTTTGGGACGTCTGGAAGCCGTCCCTTGAGGGGGCAGTCCTGTCATGGGTATGTGATCTGGGTTGTCAGGGCTTGCCCCGTCCCCATTCCCTGATTGGTGTTTTGGCGCACCTGCGCCCAATCTCCCTCCCCTTTCTCTGATTGGCTGTATGGCTCCTGCCCTGTCCTGCACACATGTGCCCAATCTCCCTCCCCTTTCTCCGATTGGCTCTACGGTTCCTGCGCACCTGTGCCCAGTCTCTCTGCTTGGCCCGCCTAGGTATATATTACCCCTGGTTGCCCGGACTCCCCGTCGGAATGTCTCACACTCACAGATACACTCACAGACTCTTGTTCGCCGGATGCACCACGTCCTGTTGTGAGCCTTCCCCACTGTCTGTACCTGCCATCGGTAACTGCTGTTTGCTAGTTCATTGTTTTATCGAAGCTTTTGTTCTGGCCCAGTTTGTCTCCACCATCTGCACTTGGGTCCTCTTCCTGCTCCCGCCGTGACACCCTCTCGATGATGCCATTTCTCTCAATCCCCAGGAACTCCTCCTTTACCTTTTTCAGCATAGGGAGAGGTATGTGCCGTGCTGTGTGTACAGCATATGGCTGAGCATTTTCTTTCAGCTGTATTCTCACAGGTTCAGTATTTAATGTCCCATGCTCACAATATGCCTGTAGGTGTCCTCTGTTGTGCACCGTTTCATCCACTCCTCACCAGATTCATCTTTACGGACAGTGGCCTGCTGAGTAAGTTTTTTACAGCGCGTCCGCAAATGACATATGCTGTGAGTGGGTGAGTCTTTCCTTTGTAGGACACAGTGCTCTGGATCTGTCCTGTGCACTGCAGCTTGCCACCTGGGCTATACAGTGGAATATCTGCAGGCTCCAGCGGTCTCTTGGGGATGAGTGAGTGGTAGATATCCTCGCATATGATGTTAACATCAGCTCCTGTGTCAATTTTGAAATCAACTGGTGTGGAGCCCACCAGCAACTCGACGGCCCATTGGTCTGATGACCCACCTGCTTTACTCACAGCCCCAAGAAAGTATGACTGCAGCTTGTCCGTTTCCTCTATAACCTCACTCACTGCTTTGCTGTTCCTACACACTCTACTCCAATGACCAACCTTGTTGTACATATCGCATTTGGATTTTCTAGCCGGGCAATTTTCATCTTTACTGTGCCGCAGTTTCCCACACTTTCCACATTGTCCATTATTTCCCCCTTTTGGCTTACCGTGGTGTTTGGTGTATTTCTTGGGCTTGTGAGTGACTTCGTGTATCACCCCAGTTGCCTCTCCTTGCATGCTGACTTGTGAACCAACCTCTTCAGACTGCCTGACCGTCTCTATGGTCAGCGCTAGCATCAAGTCCTTCATCAGCTGCAACTTCTGTGAGACATCTTTGTCAAGTATTCCAACACCAATTCAGTCGCGGATACAAAGCCCTGATAAAAGTCTCAGGTTTTTCTCCCGGTCTTTGCACGCGCTGATGGAAACATGCACGTTCGTGTATTACATTCCTTCACGGCACAAAGTACTCATCGAACTTTCAAAGCACTCTATCCAAGTCATTTCTATGTTCCTCATCAGTAAATGCAAACTATCGGTAGATGTTCTCCGACTCACTTCACATAGTGTATATCAGGCTGCTCGCCTGCATGGCGCCATCTTTGTCTAGTTTAGTGGCGGTTCTGAATCTCACAAAACGCTGCTTCCAATCCGGCCACTTGCCTGGTTTATCGAAGGAAAAGTTTGTCGGGGGGTTGAATTTAGCCATGACTCCTCTCGTTGTTTACTTCTGAGACCATGTAAATCATTGTGATGGAGGCTTGGCTTTTGTCAGTTTTAATTAATCACCATCAGACAACACACCAACACTCACGTACACTCTTCCGGACCTACCCCAAGGTCACCTTGCCCCTACGTTTGCCTGTATAACGTATAACACTCAGTAAATGTGCAAGAGCATTTGAGTATCGTATATGTCAAAGACCAAGGCAACTTCTCTTCAAAATATCAAAAGACAAAAAGAAAAACTTTATCAGCCAGAGGGCCTTTCTCAGATCATCAAAAACACACAGATGATCATCAGTCCTCTTAAATAGGCTAGGTAAAAAGGGTGTGTTTCTATTATCAAATTGATGAACCCACAAGTAGTGCTCACAATCATACATTGAAATAACTATCAGTGTAGGTCACATAACATCTAATCAATAATCCCACATTAAGAATAGCTATAGTTCAGTCCTCATGGGAATATAAGTGAAAAATTACATATGAGACTAATCAAAACCTAGAATAAATTAAAAAAAACAAATCAAGTTAGCAGTACAGCTGTGTTGAGTAAGTAATGCTCCTTTATTAGCGCACTAACCCAATTTAGTTTAAAAACAGTTTGTTTTGACCAGCAGTAGCCGTGGCAGAAATTGCATGCTTACATGTAAATTTCAAGTGGTGAAAGATAAATAACTAATTAACTAATGGAATATTTAGGTCAGACGACTGTTCAAAACAAACACGATAAACACTTTAGCTGCCTCTTCTGGTTTCCTATGGCATAGGGAAAGGTACAGGGAAGCCAGATGCAAATAACATTTTAAAATGTTTACAGTATTTCAGGGAGTGCTGCTTTATAATGTATTCAGAAATGTTTAACATTTTATTCAAAACATTTGGATTTTCCCAGATGCACAAACGGGCAGACAATTTGAAAAAACATGAGAGGAGGGCTGGACCCCTTACAACACAACAGATCTCAAAGATGTGTCAACATATGTAATATTTATGACAACACTGTTTTTTTTTGTTTTTTTTTTTCATGAGTATGCATGTCCCACAGAGGACAATCAACTCATTGAATGCAATTTTTTAGTGGTAATGGGGCAAACCAAAATGTACAATCTAAGTAGAAAGACTTTAAGAAGATATCATAATAAAGGTGACAATATCTTCTCTTAACAAAATCAAACATCAGTTTTGTGTCCTCCAGCCTATATAGAAAATAAAACATGTTGCCCTTTCGCCTGCTGAGCCTAATATTTCAAGTGACACCATGCACATCAATTAGACAAAGGGTAAAGATGGCTACTGCTGCATCTGAAAATGTCACAGCAATTAAAGTCACATGATGACCAAAAAAAATTGTTGGGAAGACTTCTAAAAATTACATCTTATATCTAGACCACTGGTTGTTGAGTCAGACAAAGCCAAAGCACACACACACACACACACACACACACACACACTCACACACACTGTATTTATCGCATTGATGCCCTATACGATACTTTAAGGTCATGTTATTGGGAAAGACAGTGAACCTTAGCTTACTAAGAATGCTACCAGAGCTTTTTTCCTCTTTTTGAAGACACTCATTGCTGGCTTGCATGAGAGCAATTGAATAAGAAACTCGTCCTTGAAAAAACATTCAGGTCATGTATGCACCAGTTTACACTAGTTTAAACCCCAGCCTAACGTTCCCAAAATCCCCCCATGTTCACCCTTTTCAGTCTTGCCGACATTCTGAGAAGATAGGTATAGCTTTTTTTTTGCTTTTTTTTTTTTTTTATCTAAAATTGCAGTCAATTCTGCAGGGGGCATCATTATTTCTGAATGTCAGCAGCTGAATCAATACAATGGAACTCTACCCACATCAACACAGCAACTTGCAACACCTATGAATCAAATAACATTTCAGAAAACCAAATATTCCACCGTCTCCAGTAACCTTTTCATTCGGTAAATGCGGAAAATTACTTGAGTTTATGCCATGTACATTATTGTATCTAAATATTTTTCTTTTGATTTATCAGTGTTGTTTTTCGGGGTGATTTCTTAATGGGTCAGAATATTGGTTTTCAGCAGATCCCATTTACATAATCAGTACAGCTCAGTTTCGTTAAACCAACTATTGCATCGGGTGATTTTTTTTTTTTTTTACAAGATTTGGTTTCAAATGCCCCACTGCACAATGCCAACGAAGGTCCACGCCAAGCTTAATCATCATCTCACCCATTAGGCAGGCTTCAGTTTTCAATATGGAAAGAATATTTCACAAACCTTTTTTGACCTTTAGACTTAGGTTCCTGCAAGATGGTTTTCTATCTGATTATGCCTGTTGACATCTCAATTAAGATTCTGTGTTGCTGAAGCAACAGTTACACCTATCATTGTATAAAGCCAAGTCAGGTTGTCAGCACTACATGCTTTGTCGACAGAAAAACACACCAAAGACAGTACAGTATGACCTTCACGCTTACACAATTTTCCACATCTTCTGCACTAAGATGAAAACTAATTTTTTAAAGAACTACTTCAACGTCACCTCCTTCTGGATATTTCTTGTCTACTCACACTAATTGCTCTCTAAAAATTCCTTTAATCTCTTAACTCAGCTCTTATTTTATTTCTCTTCCTAGTACTTCACTCCTCCATGATTGTTTTATGGTCAAAGACATTTTGTAAGGGCACATGGGTCCTTACCTCATCATCACTTCTCACTACTGGTTGCTTGTCATTTTGGTGATGGAGCCACTCGAGCTTCTTCTATTGAGGAGTTATCTCGAAGTCACTCTGCAATAAGTTGTCAGATGCATGCTTAAATGTAAATGTAAAGACAATACATTGTGTATGCTTAAATGTCCATTATCATCCTCTGAACAATGTCAATGAGTTTCACATTTTTCATAGGGTGTTATTGACTGAAATTATGCTCATGATATGGTCACATTTGTTGTATAGTAATATTTGTAGCACTTTATATTATGGTACAAATGTTAACCACTAGTTAGCATCAAAATAGACGCTTATTTCTTGATTAGATGAAAATTGGACAACAGTTCGTACTGAAATAACAATTCTTAGACACTAATAAGACAGCATTAAGTGTTGAATTTGAACTTGTTAGACACTAATAAGACTATTTTTTTTACCAGATTAGACATTAAATGGCACCAAAGGAGTACAAGATCTAATTATTCTGATGTTATATTGTAATTCTTCCAAAATTAATTTCCATAACGCTGTACAATTTTTAATAATACTATGATATAATTAGATTTTTTTTTAAATTAACTGCTTATGTAAGTGTTAATCCAAAATCGCTTCTGATTAATGGCCTTTAGTAAGCACTTTTCATGTCTTTTTAATGGTAATTTGCCGCCCATCACAATGACTCTGTGCCATGAACTAAAACAAGAAATCATTATCATCATCAAGAACATTACAAAGACACCACTTAACATTAGGCCTACAGTGGGGTGACCCATATCCCTGTTTGACTGGAACAGTCCTGGTTTAAAGCTATGGGCACCATCTCAAAAAGTATCAGCAAAATACTCAAATGTCACAGTTTTCAACAAATGTCCCTTAAGTGTCCCAGTTTGGATGGCAGTGGAAATAGCTACCCTTTGGCTATTTTATGTTTTCCAAGTTACCAAGACGTTTCCCACCTTCCTTCCGTTCATAACCTTATTTTTTTTTCAAATAGTTTGTCCGAAAACAAACAGCAGCAAAAATGCATGGCGCCTGAGTTGTTTGACCAGTGTCAATCAATAAACAAAAGCAACAGCAAGTGATAAGAGGAGACAAAGCAATGAAGTTTTTATATTACACTGATGCAATCCTTTTTTTGCTGTGTATCCCAAAACTCGGTCACCAAAACTTCATTCATCCATCCATTATCCAAACTGCTTATCCTGCTCTCAGGGTCGCAGGCATGCTGCAGCCTATCCCAGCAGTCAATGGGCAGCAGGCGGGGAGACACCCTGCGCAGGCCGCCAGGCCATCACAGGGCAGACACATTCACACACATTCACACCTAGGGACAATTTAGTACGGCCAAGTCACCTGACCTACATGTCTTTGGACTGTGGGAGGAAACCGGAGCACCCAGAGGAAACCCATGCAGACACGGAGAACATCAAATGCATAGTGTTTGCAGCAGAGGTACTGATTGTGGTGTTGAAAAGTGTGCTATCAGCTGCAGTATATGAAAAGCTGATTGTTGCTTAGAATACCAGTATACCAGGGTGTGTGGGTGGTGTAGCAGTCTATTCCATTGCCAACCAACACGGGGGTCACCGGTTCGAATCCCTGTGTTAACTTCGGCTTGGTCAGACGTCCCTACAGACACAATTGTCTGTGTTTGCGGGTGGGAAGCCGGATATGGGTATGTGTCCTGGTCACTGCACTAGCGCTTCCTCTGATCGGTCGGGGCACCTGTTCGGGGGGGAGAGGGGGAGCTGGAGGGAATAGCGTGATCCTCCCATGTGCTACATCCCCCTAGTGGAACTCCTCGCTGTCAGGTGAAAAGAAGCGGGTGGCGACTCCACATGTCTCGGAGGAGACATGTGGTAGTCTGCAGCCCTCCCCGTATCAGCAGAGGGGGTGGAGCAGTGACCGGGACGGCTCGGAAGAGTGGGGTAATTGGACGGGTACAATTGCGAAGAAAAATTTTGGGGGGGGGAGAAAACCAGTATACCATTTCTTGTAACTTGCATTCAGTGGAGTATTTCCTATAAATGAAAGAAAAATATTCCTGCTTTAGTTCATAGTAAAGACTCATAGACCGCTAATTACCAAAAATAGTGTATTAAAATGCCTAATACAGGCCTAAACTTAATCATCGATGGTTCTGGGTTAAGACTGAGATATGTTTATCATACTATTACTTGGAGTAACGGAAACTAATTTGATACTAACTTATTTCTCTACTATGATATAAAGTAATACCATAATAGTATTTAAGTAGCAGTTATTAGAGTCAGTGTGTTTTTTTCCTGTCAGAACCTGTGCATTTTGCCATATCACATTACTGTACATTCAATTTCACTTTGCTGTTTTATGTTTGCTATATTTTATGGATTAAAGTGGTGTCCTCATTTTCAAGCACAACTTGATTACATTCAGTTTTTCTTTTCTTCTTCATTAACATTATTGCTTTTAGAATGTATCTGTCCTGAGGTTGTGCCAGTCTTATTTTTGAATGTCCCAAGGTATCAAATAATTGGAATTCACAAATCCTGTGTTCTGGGACAAGTTAAGAAACATCATTTGTATTCACAACGACAATTTTTCACTCAAAGAAGCCTTTTTAATAGTGTGGACGTCTAAAATAGAGAACTTTTCCTCCTCCTCGTTTTCAACAACACTAAACTATCTAATACAATATCACTATTATTTATGTGGTAATTATAATTATCTGAGATCTCTGAAGTATGACTGTTACCTTATTGTGAAATATGTTTGTGTTACGACTGATAAACTATAACATATCAGGAATGACTGAATTGACTGAAAGTGTTTCAATAACACTAACACACATGTTTGCATCTTACCCTCCACCTATTTCAAAACAGTCTTTATGAAAGTAGATTCCAACACCAATTTGTGTTTTTAATTTGTTTAGAGAAAGCATCGAAGTCTGCAGAAGCACAAATTACTTTGAAAAAATGTTGTTACGCTACTATCCCAACTCTAAAAGTTTGCTGTTTTTTTGTTTTGTTGGATTCCCTCCCCCTTTTTCTCCCCCATTGTATCCGGCCCATTACCCCACTCTTCCGAGCCATCCTGGTCGCTGCACCACCCCCTCTGCCAATCCTGCAGACTACCACATGCCTCCTCCGAACATGTGGAGGATGTGGAACGACCAAAGGAGGCGCTAGTGCAGTAATCAGGACACATAACCACATCCGGCTTCCTACACGCAGACACAGCCAATTGACCCTTCGCTAAGCCCCGCCCTAGAACAGCCACTGTCCAATCCTACGTTAGTAACCGTTACTAAGCAGGGGAGGCCTGGCAAGCTATCGAGCAAATGCCGAAGCGGTGCGCTTACGGTACCTGCAAATCAGACAGCAGATATCCCAAAAGTTTGGAAGGTGGGGTCGTATTTTGGGCTTTTCCTAAGCCTAAAACACAAGAGGAAAAATGTCGAATGTGGATCAAACAGTGTGGAAGACCTCACTCACAGCTGAATCCATCGAGGATAAACAAAAACACATTTGTTTGCTCCACGGTAAGCTTGCTAACGTTAGCTAGCTTAGCTAGCTAGGTTAGCTATCTAGTACTAACAATGCTCGTTACATTTTAGTCCGGTTCCACCAAACCTTATACCTAACTTTGTATCTTATGAGTTATGTTATCATCTCAGTGCCCCAAACTCTTCCATCATCTCAATCAGCAACAACTTTTCAAATGTAGAGAAGTTGCTAGCTAACGTTACATCTGACAACCCTAGTCTCTTATACAGATGCCGATAGTGCTGCTAGCTAGCTAGTTCAGAGAAAGGGGAAGTATCATAACAAACTTAGCACATAAAAGAAACTAGCTGGTAACGTTGGTTGCGAAGGTATGCATGCTCTTAACTATCAACTGTTATCTTTTAGCATTTTGTGAATTGACAGCCTACACCTGAATATCCGAATCCCATAGTTGCTATCCCTGCAACTGTCCAAAGGAAGGAACATTATGGAGGTTGCCGAAAGCCTCCAACAAAAAGGTGACGAGCAATCAAAGTAACATTAACAATTTTATTGAGTTTGAAAGGACATGACATTTCTTTCTACCATTCAGTTTACACACAACTTTTAATTTCATAGATTGATCAAGGAATATGTACATGAATGCATTTGGATTGCTAGGCTACGCTGAATGAATGCATTTAATTTTGTAACAAAACCCACCCCAGGATTCCCGCTTTCTGTCTGTTTAAAATGATGCATACAGCATTTATTAATTAATTTGTGTTTTTGTTTCTAACTAAATGATTGTCAAACTGAAATTTTTTACAGAACCAGAACTGAGGAACAGGATGCTCCGCAAGCCTGCAGCTCAAACCCTACTGAGGACACTGCTTCTCCAAACCCTGCCGAAGACACTGCTTCTCAAGCCTGTGACAGTGATACAGGTAAGTGTTCAAGTGCATCTATGTAGTTATGTGTATATTTATTTCTGTTCTACTGATGGCATCTGCTGACAAAGTAGTTTTTTCATGTTACCCCACTTTACTGCATCAAAATATATACGCTGTAGGTGATAATCTTCAGTGCACATTACAAAGAAGTCACACCATGGCATGCCCGTAAGTCCCAGCTGCCCCGTTATTTGGTAGTGATAGGAGTGGCTCTCCTTTAGCTTGTAGCTACCATCTGCCTGCCTCACGAGATAGGTACAGTCTTTGAAACTGTCTTTTGATGAGCACTTGATCTCCAAAAGTCCATAGCTTGTACTATCCCCCCTCTCTATCACCTTCCTGTCTGGTGAAGTGCCGAGGTGTGGAGCATGAGGATTAACCACAAAGCCACATGGGAACACTAGATTACCTGTGACCTCAGAGTACTGCATTGCAGCTATAGGTTCTAGATCTACCCCTCTTTTCATTGTCTTGGTCTGTCTTGGGGCCTTGGTTTTGATACTAGCGGCAAGGATATCATGGTTGGCTCTCCTTATGCATATTCTATGAAAGGAGCTTGATGTGAGTCGGGGAGACCTTTCAAGATGCCAAATGTTACTTGTGTCCTGTTGTATGGTCTCACGTTCTAGAGCTACAGATTCTGCCAAAGTGACTGTCATTTTACTGTAGCTACACATTTCATTTCGATTGAGCACCGTACAGACATGTGTTGGTTGTGGCGACAATGGGAAATCAGGGAAATCGCCAGGCTGGTTTGTAGGTGGTGTTGGTCTTGCTGGCCTGACAAGAGGAAGCTGTAAAAGGGAAGAAATGTGTACAAATTATTAACTAATATTTTATAATTTTGAAAATTTAAAGAGACACATCATGACCCAGACAACCATGGAGAGGCATTGGAGACTCTAAAGGAGACACTAGCAGAATAGAAGCAGGAGATGTTGAACCTGAAGATGGAACTTCAAGCTAAGGACAGCCAAATCCAGTTGCTTGGGAAGGAACCTCATGCATACACTACAAATGCATTAACCCCAGAGTGTCTAAACAACAGTCGTGTACCAGAGTACTTCCACTACTGCACTGGATTCACCTATGATCAGTTCAACAGCTTACGTGAATTTTTCAAAGTACCCAATGATCCCATCACTCCACAAACAAACATTCCTCTTTCTTACAAAATGCCAGACATCGAGATCCAAAAACTTCCCGTGCGTAGTCAGTTTTTACTCACACTAATGAAACTAAGACAAAATGTTGACCACAAAGATTTAGCATTTAGATTTCAGATTCGTGTACAGAGTGTCAGCACACTGATAAACTCCTGGGTAGACTACATGTATGACAGACTTGGCCAACTGTCCATTTGGCCGCATAGAGATGTGATTTCACAGAACATGCCTGTTAACTTTAAAGAGGAATTCCCAAATACATTTGCAGTTCTGGACTGCACAGAACTGAAGACACAGAAGCCCAGCTCATTACAGTTGCAGAGTCAAACCTATTCAACCTACAAGTCCTCCGACACACTGAAGTCACTAGTTGCTTGTGACCCACGAGGTGCAGTTATGTATGTGTCTGCTATATTCACTGGATCTATTTCAGACAAAGAGATCTTTAGTCAGTGTAATATCATAGAGCTACAGCAGGGTTGTATTCAGTGTGGCTACCTTAAAGTTGGAGATGGATTAATGACCGACAAAGGTTTTCTGATTGAAAAAGAAGTGGAAGAGATTGGTCTCAGACTGAACATTCCACCTTTTGCTAGATCTAATCGTCAGATGCCACATGCAGATGTTGAGATGACCAAAAAAATCGCCAAACACAGAGTTCATGTGGACAGGGCAATTGCCAAAATTAAAAAGTTTAAGATTGTTTCTGGTAGAATACCAATGTCCCGACTTTCCAACGTAAATCAGATATGGTACGTGGTTAGCATGCTGTCCAACTTCCAACCACACATCATCAAAGACCAGTGATCAGGAGGCGCCCTGGTAGCTAAGGGTCCCCTCCTCTTGTACCTTTCTATCTACAAGGTATTACTGTCCTATAATACAGGTACATGTCCATTACATCCTTTTTCATGTTTCTTTAGTCATATTAGTCCTATGTAATATTGTATGATACTAACCTACTTGAAATTACTTGTACACTATAGCCTATGTAACAAGTGACTTTTGGATACAAAATAAATACTTATGTTGACTCAGTCAAATCTTTTTTCATTTACCTGTTGGCTCAAACCACTTCCAAGGGGGTACTTGTTTTCCCCTATAGTTATATCGATAGGCCGTCTGTTAGCCAAGTAGCTGATGGGTGCTCCGGTCTGCCGTCTCAGTAGTGCCAAGTCCTCGTCCGTTATTGAGGGGGTCCTTGGAAAATAATATCAAAACATTATCAATATCAATATGGACTACTGCTGAATATGTAAAGTATGCCATTTTGGGGGGAATATGACAGGTCATTCCAAGTAGTCAGTGACAATCCAGTTAACTTACCTGCTCCCGGTGTAGTGACAGTCAACTGGTCTCCGCTTTCGATCCTATCTAGCCTTTGCGACCACCAATGATGATACGGGCACAGCCTTTATTTTACCACCTCTTGGTTTGTGCCATTGTTGTGGCAAACTTGTGCAAGACTTAGCTGACTCTTCTGTTCTTGCCTTTATAAGATCCAGTTTATGGATCAAGCCCACGATGTGTGAGCAATATCCTGGTGCACTTTAAACAAACGGGAAAGTGCATGTGAGCTCCCCTGATCCAACTGGCTAGCCCGGCTAGCTAAAACATAGCCTATTGTTAGCAAGATCTGAAAGCTAGCTAGTAGGCTATATGGACTCATAACTAAATGTCAGATTAAAATACAACTTAAAATACAACTATCTATATTGTATTACCCTGCTATACACAAGCATTATTGTTCATTTATCTCCTTGTCCTTAATGTGAATAGTTCAGACGTGGGGTGTCTGGGTCTTATATTGGGACCTGTAGGCTTTAGCCTCGATTTTAATTTCCCCTTCATTCACACGCTGACAAATTATATCATGGATGTAGCTTTCAAATGCAAGCCTTTCTGTCTACTTCTCTCTGATATCTCCTTGCTTTTCCAGAAATTGGATGTCAATTCACCTGGAATATCTGTCACTGACATGACAGTAAACGCCATGTTTAAATTTCGCGGACGGACAATAGCTTGCCAGGCATAGCAACAGTAACCAAGGGGAGTGGGACATCGCGAAGGGTGAATTGTGTCTGTAGAACGCCCGAACGAGCCGGAGGTAACAAGGGGATTCAAACCGGCGATATCCATGTTGGTAGGCAACAGAATAGATCGCCACACCAACCGGACACTCCGAGGTCCCCGGTGTTGCATTTGGCGGAAACCAGAGAAACCTGCAGCTGGCAGGTGAAAAGAAGTGGTTGCCTGGCTCCACTAGTATTACAGGATAGAATTACAGGATACACGTGGAACACGGAACACTCTCCAAAAAAATGCCGACGGCATCATACAGTGCTGGATATGCCAAATTGGAATGAAAAAGGTGGGATGAGCTGTTGTTTCAATGGGCGGAAAAGCTAGATGAGAGGAATGGTTGAAAGAGGAAGAATGTGGCCCTTTCTTTTCAGGATTGCCATCCAAAATATCATCAAACAGTCAGAGAGCTTTTTCCTTACTGTGTGCATGCTACCATTACAGTACCGTTTTACATCATACAGACCAGTTCATTTCCTCTTTAGTCTTTCCCATAATGTTCATTTCTCTCTCTCTCTCTCTCTCTCTCTCTCTCTCTCTCTCTCTCTCTCTCTCTCTCTCTCTCTCTCTCTCTCTCTCCATCTATCTATGTATCCCTTTACTTCTCTCTGCCCCATCTATCTCCACATCTCCCTCTACATTCATCTTCTGGAGAAAAAGAAAGAGAAGACTGAGAGAGCAAGAAGAGGGTGAGGGCAAGAATTGCCTCAGTGGCACTGAGTTGCCTTCATGCTTTCCAAGAGTTGTGAATTCAAATTTAATGAACATACTAACTGATGCTACCTACTTCTCATTTTACAATTGGCATCATTCTTTTTTTACGGCTGTATCATTGCATCTCCTGATTCTTATTTATATTTTAATGTTTACAGGAAAAACTTCCTGCATTTGATGTCTGCCAACTCCTACAAGCACATGCTTTTAATGCGAACAATTAAATCACATAATGTCTTATCCTCTATCTGGCGCCATATCCACTGTTTGCAAGGTAACAGATCCCAGACTGTTACAGACAAAAGGAATTGGCCCCAAACGCTCCATATGGGTGAGATGCCCCTCAGCCTGCCTAATTGAAGAAAGAAACATGAACAGATGTTAATGCAAAGCAGTGATATTTACTATTCTGTAGCAGCTCCAGTATTAGAGTATTGCCATCAGGCTCTGGGATCCTTGGATATGCTGTAGCACAGCATGAGTATGTTGATATTAAAAATATCTCACCATTTCTACTCTAACTTAGATGTTTGGCTAAATCTTTGCTTCCCTTGTCAAATTGAAATGCTGCTAACATGAGGTTATTCATTCTGCCTGATCTCCACAACAACCTCTAGGCACAACACAACAGAAAATCAAACAAATTATTAAAGGAAAAACAAACAAAACACAGAAAAGTCCATTTTTGTCCACAAAGCTAAGAAGCTTTGCATTCTGTCTACTGATTTGCCCCCTAGTTGTTCAACATTCCAGGGAAATGTCATGTTCTGTGAGTTTAATAAACCATTATTTGTCTACTTAGATGAGTGATGAAACGTTTCCCTCAATAAACTTTATGTCCAGATGAACTGATCCAATTTTCTGTGATTTTTTTTTCATCATTGACCAAATTTCTGTCCCAAGTATTTTAATTGGAATTTTGTCGTTTGAATAAAAAAAGGGTTGATGAAATGGCAAATAGTGGATAAAATTCCTAAAAATTGCATAAAATTTTCTAGACTCATGTGAGGTGTTTTTCATTCAATAAAAAATATGATAAATTACTATAGAAAAGGGTGGCGCAGTGGCTAGTGTGGTCGCCTCACAGCAAGAAGGTCCTGGGTTCAAGCCCCGGGGTAGTCCAACCTTAGGGGTCGTTCCGGGTCATCTTCTGTGTGGAATTTGCATGATTTCCCCGTCTCTGTGTGGGTTTCTTCCGGGTGCTCCGGTTTCCTCCCACAGACTAAAGACGTGGATTAGATGGATCGGCCATACTAAATTGCCCTGAGGTATGAATGTGTGTGTGTGTGTGTGTGTGTGTGTGTGTGTGTGTGTGTGTGTGTGTGTGTGTGTGTGTGTGTGTGTGTGTGTGTGTGTGTGTGTGTGTGTGTGTGTGTGGGCCCTGTCCAGGGTGTCTCCCTGCCTGCCGCCCAATGACTGCTGGGATAGGCTCCAGCATCCCTGCCACCCTGAAAGCAGGATAAGCGGTTCGGATAATGGATGGATGGACTATAGAAAAGCATTTGTGTATAGCAAAATGAAATGGAACTTCAATTTAATCACATGATCAGCTGTTTTTTGCATTTTAACTTCATATGGGTAATACAGTAAACGGATGAGAAAAAAAAGTCCTTTGTCTGATATATGAGGGAAAAAATATAACCAATGTTAGACGGGAAACAACAGTGTAATGCAGCTATTAAAAAGATTGAAGTGCTGATACTGATTTATAAAGCCCTATAAAATTGCCCAGTGCATTTCGCCTTTGTATTCAGACAGCATTAAATGGGGCTATTACTAGAACCAAAAGAGCAATAAAACCTTGCCTAAAATTAATCAGTTCTTGATAGACTCTGTCCATCTTTCTCCTGGGTGTCAATGTATGGACACATGACTTAGGACAGGTAGGCCTTCATTTAGAATTTTGCTTAAACAGAGTCGCCTTGGGGGGGGGCAACATTTGATTATTTGCTTTAAAGCAAAGTGGTATTTTTGACATTAACAGGGAGTCAAATTACTTCCTGTAATGTGGAAGGATGGTTTGCATTATCTGTTGCATTGAGATTTAGCACCACAGTCTGCAGCTTTCCTTAAAGGGTGACGCCATCTGTGTTCTTTTGCGGGTGTTCCGATGGATGACACAGGTTCTGAGTGTTCAGCAATGACACGGGTTAGTGCTGTTGCCCGACCCTTCCCTCCCTTACATGGGAAAAAGTTTTTAGAAGGGCTTGGAAAAATAGCATATTGATGCTAAAACATACATACGACTTCGACCAAAATTTGAATTTTTGGATTTGAATACATAGGGAACACTACTGGGAAGCTACAGAATGATATAAAAACCTCAAAAACACAAAAAAGTGTCCCTCCCCCTTTAACCAGAGATGGGCTTTTTGTTTCAGAGTCAGCTCATTGTTGATATCATCCATGTGGAAGATGGCACCCACCTCGTCCCCATAAATCCATGCTCACAACTCAAAAGCTGAGAACACTTGCTCTTCTCTCTGCGAGCTCGGCCCACGGACAGTGTTCTGAACTCCTGAGGCGTAAGCATGGATTTACTGCTGAATTGGGGGGGGTGCTATCTT